>NC_134358.1:306654607-306954607 GCF_048569485.1 Anomaloglossus baeobatrachus
CAACTTTAAAAGGAATTTGACACAATAATCAAATCCGGTGATCCGCTTATAGGACACGTACACTATCTTGGATGTAGTACTTGTCTACAACAGGTAAATGTTTTATTAGTATTAAGCAGTTATGATGACATTAAAGGGCACATGACATCATAGACAACAAATGACATCACAATGGGTATAGAATGTACAAAGTTCTGCACCGGAGCCATCTTGTGCCACTAGGACCTGACAGCTGGAAGGGGATGAGTGCAGGTAGGTGGCTCTTTACTTATTGGGGGAATGGCAGCTGAAACCTATTGTAATCAGTTGTTATTTCTGTGGGAAGTAGCTGCCCCTACAGGACACATGCGGTATTACGGCCCCTGTAATAGGAGGGTGACTATGTAATACAGGTTTATGGAATCTTCCAGAACATGAACTGCTAATTACACTGGCTCCCCACTATGGAGCAGGGCCCGACTGGTTGGGCGGCTGGGACCCAGCAGGGCCCGACTGGTTGGGCGGCTGGGACCCAGCAGGGCCCGACTGGTTGGGCGGCTGGGACCCAGCAGGGCCCGACTGGTTGGACGGCTGGGACCCAGCAGGGCCCGACTGGTTGGACGGCTGGGACCCAGCAGGGCCCGACTGGTTGGGCGGCTGGGACCCAGCAGGGCCCGACTGGTTGGGCGGCTGGGACCCAGCAGGGCCCGACTGGTTGGGCGGCTGGGACCCAGCAGGGCCCGACTGGTTGGACGGCTGGGACCCAGCAGGGCCACCAGGGAGGTGGGCACCAGGCCACCCTGACTCATGGGCCCCATAGCGGTGGCATGGCCTGCCGCCATTGGCAGTATGACCACTGGATGATGAGCTATGCATTACCACCTCCAAAGCAGGTGGAATCGTGCATTATGAGGAGATATTGGACTGCACAGGACCCCTATCATGTTCTGGCACAGGGGTCTCTCCTGTCCATGTGCGCCTGTGATGTACACTTATACAGCAATATGCAGCAGGACAGACGAGATCCAGGGAAATATCCGATCGCCAGAAATGGGGTCAGGAAGGAATTTTTTCCCCCCCTGAGGTAGAACACTATGGGGGGTTTCTTCGCCTTCCTCTGGATCTTTGGGTCCGGTGGCTTTCATCAGGTCCGAAATGTCCGCAGCAAGTTCTGTGGTCTCCATCGTGGCCGGACCTGAGAGTCACTGTGATCATTGTGTAATTTATTAAAGGGCCGGTAATACTTTCATTACAATGTTGCTTTTTGCTATTCCAAAAAAATAAGAAAAAAGATAGATAATGTATTGCGTTGTGTGTATTATTTGTCTGCACTTCACCCTACACAGTGGCAATCGCTCAATACTCCAGAACTAAAGCCACACATGGCTGCTAATCCGGCATCTAATAAAGTGGCTCATCTGCAGGGGGTTACAAAAAAATTATGATGCCTCATAGTAGAAATTTTAATTGCCCTCCTCCCCAAGAAAAAAAAACTAATTCTGTATGTGTAATTATATATATATATATATATATATATATATATATATAGATAGATAGATAGATAGATATATCTCTCAGTATACATATATATATATATATATATATACACAGTACGGACCAAAAGTTTGGACACACATTCTCATTCAAAGACTTTTCTTTATTTGCATGACTCTAAAAATTGTAGATTCACATTGAAGGCATCATGAAATAACACATGTGTAATGAAATACTTAACAAAAAAAGTGTGAAACAACTGAAAATATGTCTTATATTCTAGGTCAGTCATGGAGAACCTTTTACAGGCCGAGTGCCCAAACTGTAGCCCTAAATCCATTTTTTTTCCCGAAGTGCCAACCAATCCTATTATGTAAATAATTGATTGTAACCTTACCTTTGCCGTCTTCTCTTCAGTAGGGGGCATCACGCTCATGCTTGCTTACCACACATTGAAGCTGAGCCCCTGCCCTTTCCAGACACAGCAGTTGGATTGATCTTTCTGGAAATAATTGCAGCATATTAGACAGAGATTTTAGCATGGAATGCAATCAGATGTCACCCTGTAATCCACATCTACATTTCAAAGTCTGAACATCTTGAAATCCCATAAAGACGTGCGAGTTGCTCCCCTCCCCCTTCATTGTGTAGTTCTGTCCCCCTTCCTGGGCCACTTCCTGGCAAACATATCCCCCATCCTGATATTTCCTACATTCTGGTATATTTGTCCACATCATGGCCCCATTCCTGGTAAATGTACCCCATAATTGTAAATGTACCCCATCATTGTAAATGTATCCCATCATTGTAAATGTATCCCATCCTGGCATGTTCCCCCATGGTGTCAAATGACCCCATCCTGGTAAATGTACCTCATCCAGGCATGTTCCCTTATACTGGTAAATGTCACCTTCCTGCTAAATGTTCCTCATCCTGGCATGTTCATGTTCCCCCTATCCTTTCATGTTTCCCCCCATTCTGGTAAATGTATCCCCCATACTGGTAAATGTACCCCTTCCTGGCATGTTCCCCTTCTTGCTAAATGTACCCCATCCTTGCATGTTTCCCCCATCCTTGCAGTCATGTGTCCCCCCATCCTTGCAGTCATGTTTCCCCCCCATCCCTGCAGTCACGTTTCCCCCATCTTTGCACGTTTCCCCCATCTTTGCACGTTTCCCCCATCTTTGCACGTTTCCCCCATCTTTGCACGTTTCCCCCATCTTTGCACGTTTCCCCCATCTTTGCACGTTTCCCCCATCTTTGCACGTTTGCCCCATCTTTGCACGTTTGCCCCATCTTTGCACGTTTGCCCCATCTTTGCACGTTTGCCCCATCTTTGCACGTTTGCCCCATCTTTGCACGTTTGCCCCATCTTTGCACGTTTCTCTCCATCTTTGCACGTTTGCCCCGTGCTCTCCATGTTTGCCCCGTGCTCTCCATGTTTGCCCCGTGCTCTCCATGTTTGCCCCGTGCTCTCCATGTTTGCCCCGTGCTCTCCATGTTTGCCCCGTGCTCTCCATGTATGCCCCGTGCTCTCCATGTATGCCCCGTGCTCTCCATGTATGCCCCGTGCTCTCCATGTATGCCCCGTGCTCTCCATGTATGCCCCGTGCTCTGTTTGTATGCCCCGTGCTCTGTTTGTATGCCCCGTGCTCTGTTTGTATGCCCCGTGCTCTGTTTGTATGCCCCGTGCTCTGTTTGTATGCCCCGTGCTCTGTTTGTATGCCCCGTGCTCTGTTTGTATGCCCCGTGCTCTGTTTGTATGCCCCGTGCTCTGTTTGTATGCCCCGTGCTCTGTTTGTATGCCCCGTGCTCCCATGTTTCCCCCGTGCTCTCCATGCCCCGTTCTCTGTTTATATACCCCGTGCTCTCCATATATGCCCCGTGCTCTCCATGCCTCGTGCTCTCCATATATACCCCGTGCTCTCCATGCCCCGTGCTCTCCATATATGCCTCGTGCTCTCCATATATGCCCCGTGCTCTCCATATATGCCCCGTGCTCTCCATATATGCCCCGTGCTCTCCATATATGCCCCGTGCTCTCCATATATGCCCCGTGCTCTCCATGCCCCGTGCTCTGTTTATATGCCCCGTGCGCTCCATGCCCCGTGCTCTGTTTATATGCCCCGTGCTCTCCATGCCCCGTGCTCTCCATGCCCCCTGCTCTCCATGCCCACTGCTCTCCATGCCCACTGCTCTCCATGCCCACTGCTCTCCATGCCCACTGCTCTCCATGTTTCCCCCGTGCTCTCCATGTTTCCCCCGTGCTCTCCATGTTTCCCCCGTGCTCTCCATGTTTCCCCCGTGCTCTCCATGTTTCCCCCGTGCTCTCCATGTTTCCCCCGTGCTCTCCATGTTTCCCCCGTGCTCTCCATGTTTCCCCCGTGCTGGCACTGTCCCCACATAGCTTAAAAAAAAAACAAAAAAAAAACTCACCTTCTAGCAGCAGCTCCACCGCGCGGCCACAAGACACCGGCGCCGCCTACTGAGTGACGCTCCTCCGTCTCCTAGGCAACAAGCCTGCGGCCCAGGAGAGGAGGAGTGTCAGAGGGAGGAGAGATGTCTCCTCTGTTAAACACCACATTGATCTGCCGGTGCGATCATATCGGCAGTTCAATGTGGCTCAGTGTGGCAACAGTGCGCGTGCCAACACAAAGGGCTCTGCGTGCCCAGTGTGGCACGCGTGCCATAGGTTCGCCATCACTGTTCTAGGTTCTTTAAAGTAGCCACCTTTTGCTTTGATTACTGCTTTGCACACTCTTGGCATTCTCTTGATGAGCATCAAGAGGTAGTCACCAGAAATGGTTTTCACTTCACAGGTGTGCCCTGTCAGGTTTAATAAGTGGGATTTCTTGCCTTATAAATGGCGTTGAGACCATCAGTTGTGTTGTGCAGACGTCTGGTGGATACACAAATGATAGTCCTACTGAATAGACTGTTAGAATGTGTATTATGGCAACAAAAAAGCAGCCAATTAAAGAAAAACGAGTGGCCATCATTACTTTAAGAAATGAAAGTTAGTTAGTCCGAACAATTGGGAAAACTTTGAAAGTGTCCCCAAGTGCAGTGGCAAAAACCATCAAATGCTACAAAGAAACTGGCTCACATGAGGACCGCCCCAGGAAAGGAAGACCAAGAGTCACCTCTGCTGCAGAGGATAAGTTTATCCGAGTCACCAGCGTCAGAAATTGCAGGTTAACAGCAGCTCAGGTTAGAGACCAGATCAATGCCACACAGAGTTCTAGCAGCAGACACATCTCTAGAACACCTGTTAAGAGGAGACTTTGTGCAGCAGGCCTTCATGGTAAAATAGCTGCTAGGAAACCACTGCTAAGGACAGGCAACAAGCAGAAGAGACTTGTTTGGGCTAAAGAACCCAAGGAATGGACATTACACCAGTGGAAATATGTGCTTTGGTCTGATGAGTCCAAATTTGAGATCTTTGGATCCAACCACCGTGTCTTTGTGCGACGCAGAAAAGGTGAACGGATGGACTCTACATGCCTGGTTCCCACCGTGAAGCATGGAGCAGGAGGTGTGATGGTGCTTTGCTGGTGACACGGTTGGGGATTTATTGAAAATTGAAGGCATACTGAACAAGCATGGCTACCACAGCATCTTGCAGCGGCATGCTATTCCATCCGGTTTGCATTTAGTTGGACCATCATTTATTTTTCAACATGACAATGATCCCAAACACACCTCAGGGATGTGTAAGGGCTATTTGACTAAGAAGGAGAGTGATTGGGTGCTACGCCAGATGACCTGGCCTCCATACTCACCAGACCTGAACCTAATAGAGATGGTTTGGGGTGAGCAAAAAGTGCAAAATTGCGCAGAGTGAAGGCAAAGAGGCCAACAAGTGCTAAGCATCTCTGGGAACTCCTTCAAGACTGTTGGAAAACCATTTCCGGTGACTACCTCTTGAAGCTCATCAAGAGAATGCCAAGAGTGTGCAAAGCAGTAATCAAAGCAAAAGGTGGCTACTTTGAAGAACCTAGAATAAAAGATATATTTTCAGTTGTGTCACACTTTGTTGCTAATTATTTCATTCCACATGTGTTAATTCATAGTTTTGATGCCTTCAATGTGAATCTACAATTTCCAGAATGATGAAATATAGAGAAATCTCTTTGAATGAGGCGTGTCCAAACTTTTGATCTGTACTGTGTGTATATATATATATATATATATATATATATGTTAATACATACACACACATACACACACACCTAGGTATGGTATAATTGCCCCCAACACAGACCTCAAAGCAGAGGCATATTTGGTGGGGCTGAGGGGACCTCTACCCCGGGTGTAGCTCATCCTAAGGCCTTAGTCCCACTTGCGCATTGCTTATGATGTGAGCGCAATGGGACCCCACTGATCAGCTGTTCTTGGTACAGGTGGCCAGAAATGTTTATTTCTGGATCTACTCCATCCTCTCATTGTGTCCTCGGCTGGGTACTGCACATCCGCCTCATTGATTTTAATAGGAGACTGATGCCACTATCAGAAGATGGAGCAGATCCAGAACTGAGCGTTTCCAGCCACCTGCCACCACCTAAACAGGTGATTGGCGGGGGTGCCAGGTGCCGGACCTCGACTAATCAGACAATGGTGACCTATCCTAAGGAAAGGCCATCAATGTTAAAGCAGTGGACAATCTCTTTAGTAAAGTCTTGTGCCGTCTGACAAGTTAAGGGTTACTATTTTTTTATTTATGTTGTTCGGAACATTACAGGGGTTGTCAAAGTTTGTGATGAACCTGCAGTCACTGTCACTATGTGACTGCAGACTTCTGAATTCTCACAGTGCGCACACTGCCTGCTGTCAGGATTCTCTGGTGCCAGCGGTGAGAGTGGGAGGTTACGGAGCTGCAAGTATGCGATTTACATAGATGTGGTCAGGTGCTGAACAGACATGCATGGCCTCGCTCAATGAAAATGAATTGACTGAGGTCGGACATGTCAAATCAGAATGTGGCCAGAAATATACAAATCTCTTACTTGTGCTTACATGATCGTCCACTCTCGTCACTGGCACCGGAGAATCCTAAAAGTGTGCAGAGCATGCATTGTAAGAATTCAGAAGCCTGAAGTCATGAATAGAGTCACTGCAGACTTTCATCTTAAACCTGGACAACCCCTTTAATTATAAAATTAAGCAGTGTAGTGTGCTCAGTTCTACCTAGGTGTAATATACTCACTGTCACAATTTAGCTTTGGTTGCTGGGTCCAGCAGTCACCACATGGCCACTCCACTCGTATGTGATTTTCATAATTGCATGTGACAACTGGCTTTTCTTCCTACGTTTCTCATTGAACATTGAGAGAATTATTAAGAGAAGCTCGCCATCATGTGACTGTAAGTGTGCAAATCACCTGAGTGATTGGTCACATGACAACCACCCAAACTGCTTGTTGGGGGGCGCCAAACTGAATTCTTGCCCCGGGTGCTAGAAAACCTAGATGCACCTCTGTATAAAGACTCCCTTATAGCCCTCCAAATAATATAATCCCCCACTTTCCATTGACATCTATGGAGCCTGCAGGAGTCCCGTCTTATCACGTACCTGTATTGTACATACATGTGCACTGCCCAGCTGTGACACAATCTAGTGCACTCTTACTTCTACCTCTGTATTAGTGCTTCCTCATCCAGTGTGGAAATGTGATCTTGCATACGCAAAACCAGAGAAAGACAATCAATGAGCAAAAGGGTAACAATGTTTTTATCTTTTGACTTTCAGGCTCCATATCTCATCATCCACGACAGCTTTGAGCGTGAGACGACCTTCATTTTATAAGCAATCATCATGGCTATCTCATACATATTTTACTAGCAACTACTTAGCATATAATTAATTATACAGATTCTTAGAATGTTACTGTATTGTTATTGTTTTGCTCCTGGTGGTGGAAAAATCTTTTTCTTCCTGTATACTATAAACTACCACCTGTTCTCACATTCCGTAAGAGCTCAGCGTGTTATTAGGTTGATTCACAAGTGAAAGGTCACTGGTTGAAATCGAGGAGCAGCCATGAAGATTTCCAAAAAAAGAGAAACCGCATCATCCAGCTCATCCATAGCGGTCACTCAGCCAAGAAAATTACCAAACTGCATCATGTGAGGCCATGACAGCTGGAAGAACAAGAAATAAAGTCTGTCCATTCAAAAGCCAAGAGATGACGTCCAGGCAAAATATTGGAGTCAATAAATCGGCTCGTCACAGGTCTATCAGCTCTGGTGACAAAGCCGGCAGTGGAGACGGCTCGTATACTTCATAATAGGGAGATCACAGATGACCATGTGTGGCGCCCCTGAGGCTTCAGTCGCCACACGGTGCTGCACCTCACCAGAGGTGCAGTATTCATCCTGGGTAAGGAGGAGGTCATTGCCGGACAACCACCACAACACACCAAAACATAGTTAGTTGTTCTCTCACTGGGACCGGGCTAGGGTAGAGACTTGGGGGGTGGCCATCACTAATGTAGTGGACCCTCTGCTCACTAGTTCAGCAACCCAGGGGGGAGGAACTTGACAGCGGGGAGCAAGGCGCCACACACACACACTTACGAGCAGTCTAGTCCAGGACAGGAAACAAGTGAGACGCAGGAGGACACGGTCGCTGAGGGGAGAGCTGCGCAATAGCTCCCTCAGGACCGAGCACCCACAGAACAGGGTGCGGAGCCCTAGGCTGGTGAGCACTTCACGTCCTGCCAGCAGAATCCGCCGGGCAGAGGATTTCAAGTCTTCTGGTCCAAACACAGTGCCTGGGGCAAAGCAGCATATAGAGCCACGAGTCATGACCATAGGGCGGCTCCATCTACGGACTCGCGCTGCCATCTATACGGAACGGGGAACAGAACAACCGCCAGGACACGAATCCCAGCGTAGCTTCAAGCCACAAGGACTCTCATAACACAGCGCAGGGAGGGACTCACAAAGAAAATCAGGATTACCGTATTTTTCGGACCATAAGACGCACTTATTTTCCCCCAAATGTTGGGGGAAAGTGGGGGTGCGTCTTATGGTCTGAATGTGGCTGCGGGGAATGTGGGTGCTGCGGTGGAGCGGGTCATCGGGGGCATGAGCAGGCTGTAGCAGCCTGCCGTGACCACGTGGACCCGCTAATTTAATATGCACGCCCATCATCCCTCAGCGCTGAAGCAGGCACTGACAGGTGGGCGGGGGTTTAACAGCCGGCCCGCATGATCACCCCTGGCAACTACGGCCTGGAGTGATCATGTGCGGTTGTATTCACTGCTCCCCACGCATCATCATCAGCGCGGGGAGCAGTGAATCCGTGTACAGTACTCACCGTTCCCGAGCAGCATCGCTCGTCCTCCCATCTGTGTCAGCGGCAGCGCCGCTGAGTGGAGCCGTCCCCGTTACCCTGCTGCATCGCGATCATCTCCTGTGTCTGTGCCGGCGGCTGGGTGGAGACTAACGGGGCGCACAGCGATGACGTCATCGCTGTGCGCACGTGTCCACACGCAGCCGCCGGTACAGACACAGGAGATGATCGCGATGCAGCAGGGTAACGGGGACGGCTCCACTCAGCGGCGCTGCCGCTGACACAGATGGGAGGACGAGCGATGCTGCAGGGAGCGAGGTAAGGTGAGGTGAGTATGAACGTTTATTTTTTTTTATGTGCCACTTGATGCGGCCATACACCAGGATGGGGGTCATACGAGCAAAATGGGGGTCACACGAGCAGGATGGGGGTCACACGAGCAGGATGGGGGTCACACGAGCAGGATGGGGGTCACACGAGCAGGATGGGGGGCACACGAGCAGGATGGGGGGCACACGAGCAGGATGGGGGGCACACGAGCAGGATGGGGGGCACACGAGCAGGATGGGGGTCATACGAGCAGGATGGGGGTCATACGAGCAGGATGGGGGTCATACGAGCAGGATGGGGGTCTACGAGCAGGATGGGGGTCTACGAGCAGGATGGGGGTCTACGAGCAGGATGGGGGTCTACGAGCAGGATGGGGGCATATCAGCAGGATGGGGGTATATGAGCAGGATGGGGTCATATGAGAAGGATGGGGGTATATTATGAGAAGGATGGGGGTATATTATGAGCAGGATGGGGTATATTATGAGCAGGATGGGGGTATATTATGAGCAGGATGGGGGTATATTATGAGCAGGATGGGGGTATATTATGAGAAGGATGGGGGTATATTATGAGAAGGATGGGGGAATATAGCAGGATGGGGCCATATGCCATGATGGGTTATATAGCAGGATGCAGCCATATGCCAGTATATAGCAGGATGCGGCCATATGGCAGGATGACGGTATATAGCAGGATGAGGGACATATACTGTATATACAAGGCAGGAGGATCATTACCAGGATGCGGCACCTTAGTAGAGAATTTGGGGACATTACCCCCATAACCGTGTCAGCAGCAGATCCTCGCCCCATAACAGTGTGTCATGACCACATTTTTTGCTTAAAATTTTATTTTTCCTATTTTCCTCCTCTAAAACCAGGGTGCGTCTTATAGTCCGAAAAATACGCTACTTACCGGTAATGTTTTTTTCCAGAGCCACGACAGCGCCACCAGAGAGATAGGTCGGCACCTCTCCAACGCATCAGTTAGGTTACAGAGCACATAGAAGAGTACTACAAAAAAATCAAGGTTAATCCAACAGCAAGGATCACACCCACTAATCGTGGAAGTTAAAAACTTGAGTGAAAAGGAAAAAAGGGGGTGGGAAGTAGTGGCACTGTCGTGGCTCTGGAAAAAAACATTACCGGTAAGTAATCCTTTTTCCCGTCTCCAAGACGTCATCACATGACCCTGTGCTACCATGACAACAATAGGATCCACGTGATCACGTCACGACTTCTGGTGGTGGCCGGTGAGTAAAACTTTAATGCGATCGCCACATTTTGCCAGCGCAAAACTAAGGAGTTAACAGGTACGGGGGGCTAGTAATTCCACTCATGCCCTACAAGGTCCACATGTTAGCTGTACAAATCAGCTGACATGTGCGCAGCAGCCGGTGGGGATTAACACTATGACTGCTAGGACTTAACTTTACTGCCCGCGGTCGTTAAGGGGTTAATCTATTAAAAGGTCATCATGATTAGGCAAAATAGAGAGTGTGCAGTGTTATTCCACAGATCCCATAGACATTAAAAAAAAAATAAAAAAAAATAAATAAGATTATATTCACCTAATCCTGATTCCCAGCACCGCAGCCTCCGTCTCCTCTTCTATGGCGGCCTGCAGAGGCAGCGCAATGGAATGACGTCACCGTGCCGCCCTCATGGGCACATCAATGTCTGCTAAGACACAGGCCTGTAGTGATCTGCGGCTTAGGAGACGAGCAGTGATAGAGCATGGAGCTCTGTGCTCTGTCACAGGATTGAACTGTATCGGGGGCAATACATGACGCCAACACTGTTTAATGCGGTGGTCGCAGAAGATTTGGGGCTCCAGGCAAGACATTACGTGCTGGACCCCTGAATCTTTGATGCCAGTGACGTACCCAGCCAGCAGCCCCCTCTATGTCCCGTTCGGGGGCCCACCGGAGTACTTACTGGTGACCCAGTGTGCCAGACCGAAACTGGATAGATGATAATTAGACAAATGGATATCAGACACATAGATAATAGTTAGATAGATAATAGAGATAGAAAGAAAGATGGATAGATAGGTAATACAGAGATGTATAGGTAGATGGAAAAATAGATAATAGATACGGTAGATAATAGCAGGGCTGTGGAGTCGGAGTCGGAGTCGTGGAGTCGGAGTCGGAGCTCATTTTGGTGGAGTCGGAGTCGGAGTCGGTATAAAATGCACCGACTCCGACTCCTAAAATATATAATAAATTGGGGACAGGAGTGCAATGCAGAATGTGCTGAATATTTTACTAAATAACAACATTTAGTATAATGCTTATATTTAAGTGAAAAATTTATTGTAGTACAATGTGAACATCAGACATTTAATTGTTTTTATGATACAATAATCAAGATATTTGGATAGAACATAAAATATTTATTGGAATACAACTTTAGAACACAAAAAAACTAATAAATTGTAAATATGTAATATATATAATATATATATATATACAGTGTATATACACACACACAAGATATATATGTAATCTACTGTATATTACATAGTGTATTACATATTTACAATTTATTACAGTTTTTTGTGTTCTAAAGTTGTATTCCAATAAATATATTTTATGTTCTATCCAAATATCTTGATTATTGTATCATAAAAATTATTAAATGTCTGATGTTCACATACACATATTCATGTACTACAATAAATTTTTCACCTAACTATAAGCAATATATGTAGGAGTCGGAGCCGGAGTCGGAGTCGGAGCCGGAGTCGGAGTCGGTGCAAGAGAATTTGAGGAGTCGGAGTCGGAGTCGGAGTCGAAGGTTTGGCTTACCGACTCCACAGCCCTGGATAATAGAGGGATAGATAGATATTGCACAGTATACAGGGCACACACACATCTTATACATAAGGCTGGGCCTACCCCGGACTAATGCGATCCTCGCATGACACTCTGCTTGCGCTGGCAGCACAGCAGGAGCCAAGTGTCATTGCAACTGAGGTCCGATCATGCGATCAGACCTCAGCTTCGGGGGGGCGGGCCGGCACTGAGAAGAGGAGGGGAGGGCCGGCGCTGAGAAGAGGAGGGGAGGGCCGGCGCTGAGAAGAGGAGGGGAGGGCCGGCGCTGAGAAGAGGAGGGGAGGGCCGGCGCTGAGAAGAGGAGGGGCGGGCTGGCACGGAGGAGAGGGAGGGATTTCTCTCCCTCTATCCTCCGTAGTCGGCTATTGCCATTCTCGCCCTGCACTCGCGGTACATCGGTGTACTGCAAGTGCAGTGCGATCTTTCTCTCACCCCATAGAGTTGAATGGGTGCGAGAGAAAACAGGATTGCATTACAGTCGCAGTTGCTGTGATTGTTTTCTAGGTCCGATTGGGGCTGAGAAAATAATCGCTCATGTGTGCTGGCACATATAGTAATATTGGTCCAAGTGGAATATGATGTTTTATCGCATTCCACTTGGTCCAATTTTCATGCCGTGTGTCTTAGGCCTAACACATACAGACAGCACATAATACATTACAAATATGACACACCGCACATTATAATCACATAAGACGCAGAGCACAGAGGAGGGGAGGGCGCCCCCTGCTGGATGTTGGGCACCACAGGAGTAGACAGTACACAGAGCACAGAGGAGGGGAGGGCGCCCCCTGCTGAATCCTTGTCATGTCCCCACCGGAGTCCGCTCCTGCGACTTCTGCTCCGATCACCAGGTGACGCAGTGTTCCCACCATGCATAGTGCTGGTGATGGGAGAGGAGTCGGTGCCCGTGGCTCTGCTGAGCACAGGCTCCGCTCATCCACTAGGCTGGGTTTCCCTGGAACTTGCAGTACCATTGGCTGACTGTAGGTGGTGTGTGTCTTCCAGGTGAAGTTGCCAACATTCACCTGCAGCCAATGGGAAGACACCACACCCTTCTTATTACCCCTCGTGTCATGTGACCACTGCCAGTGATAGTTTGTATTCCTGGTTCCTGTGTTGTTTGTATTTTGATTCCTGTGCGCTGACCTTGCTTGTGTTCTGACTACCCTTCTGCCTGTCGTTTATGTACCTCGCTGACACAATCCGGATTTGACCTCTGCTTCGTTTGCGGATTACGTCCTTGCCTGCTGATTGTGTCCCTGTTCTGCAATTCTTGGCGCACCCTGTTGGATCCTAGGCACCACAGGAGCAGCAAGTGAAAGTGAATTTCTGCTCCCTGCGGCGCCCCCTCCGCTGTCTGCCGGCCTGCGCCCTGTGCGACCGCACCTTTCGCACATAGGTAAAGCCGGCCATGGTAACCAGCAACACAGCAAAATTAATAGTTCTATACCAATACAGGCAGAGGTCAATAGGACACTCTTGTGGCCATGAAAAGACTACTGGCGCCCTATGGATAAGTGGAGGATGCACACTGAGGCGCTTTCCCACTCACTCGATCAACAAAACATTTGGAGAACTTGGCCTAATGTCAAAGAGGAAAATTGAAAATTCACTTATGGAGTGAATACTAGAATAATCCATTAATGAAGTTTACAACATATATTATAATTATTTGATCCCTTGCCGATTTTGGAAGTTTGCCCACTGACAAAGACATGATCAGTCTATAATTTTAAGGGTAGGTTAAGTTTAACAGTGAGAGATAGAATATACAAAATAAAATCCACAAAATCACATTGTATAAATTATATATATTTATTTCCATTTGCAGAGAGAAGAAGGGAATTTTGTTTACTTACCGTAAATTCCTTTTCTTCTAGCTCCTATTGGGAGACCCAGACAATTGGGTGTATAGCTACTGCCTCCGGAGGCCACACAAAGTATTACACTTTAAAAAGTGTAACCCCTCCCCTCTGCCTATACACCCCCCCCGTGCATCATGGGCCCATCAGTTTTGGTGCCAAAGCAGGAAGGAGGAAACTTATAAATTGGTCTAAGGTAAACTCAATCCGAAGGATGTTCGGAGAACTGAAACCATGAACCAAAGAACAATTCAACATGAACAACATGTGTACACAAAAGAACAACAGCCCGAAGGGAACAGGGGCGGGTGCTGGGTCTCCCAATAGGAGCTAGAAGAAAAGGAATTTACGGTAAGTAAACAAAATTCCCTTCTTTGTCGCTCCATTGGGAGACCCAGACAATTGGGATGTCCAAAAGCAATCCCTGGGTGGGTAAAAGAATACCTCGATAAAAAGAGCCGAAAAACGGCCCCCTCTTACAGGTGGGCAACCGCCGCCTGAAGGACTCGCCTAGCTAGGCTGGCATCTGCCGCAGCATAGGCATGCACCTGATAGTGTTTCGTGAAAGTGTTTCGTGAAAGTGTGCAGACTCGACCAGGTAGCCGCCTGACACACCTGCTGAGCCGTAGCCTGGTGCCGCCATGCCCAGGATGTACCTACGGCTCTGATAGAATGGGCTTTCAGCCCTAAAGGAATCGGAAGTCCAGAAGAGCGGTAGGCTTCAAGAATCAGTTCCTTGATCCACCGAGCCAAGGTTGACTTGGAAGCCTGCGACCCCTTACGCTGGCCAGCGACAAGGACAAAGAGCGCATCAGAACGGCGCAGGGGCGCCGTGCGTGAAATGTAGAGCCGGAGTGCTCTCACTAGATCTAGCAAGTGCAAATCCTTTTCACATTGGTGAACTGGATGAGGGTCAAAAGAAGGTAAGGAGATATCCTGATTGAGATGAAAATGAGATACCATCTTAGGTAGAAATTCCGAGACCGGACGCAGAACCACCTTATCCTGGTGAAACACCAGGAAGGTGGCTTTGCATGACAGTGCTGCTAGCTCAGACACTCTCCGAAGTGATGTGACTGCCACTAGGAAGGCCACCTTCTGCGAAAGGCGTGATAGAGATAACCCTGAGGACGCTAAGAGCCAGGACTCAATGGCCACACAGTTAGGTTGAGGGCCGCAGAATTCAGATGGAAAAATGGCCCTTGAGACAGCATATCTGGTTGGTTTGGGAGTGCCCACGGTTGACCCACCGTGAGGTGCCACATATCCGGGTACCACGACCTCCTCGGCCAGTCCGGAGCGACGAGGATGGCGCGGCGGCAGACGGACCTGATCTTGCGTAAAACTCTGGGCAGCAGTGCCAGAGGAGGAAATACATAAGGCAGTCGAAACTGCGACCAGTCCTGAACTAATGCGTCCGCCGCCAGCGCTCTATGCTGGTGGTTGATGCACGCGACCGCCGTGGCGTTGTCCGACTGTATCCGGATCTACCTGCCGTCCAGCCACCTCTGGAACGCCTTTAGGGCTAGATACACTGCCCTCATCTCCAGAACATTGATCTGAAGGGAGGACTCTGTCGGAGTCCAGGCTCTCTGAGCCCTGTGGTGGAGGAAGACCGCTCCCCACCCTGACAGACTCGCGTCCGTCGTGACCACCGCCCAGGATGGGGGCCGGACGGATTTTCCCTTCGACAAAGAAGTGGGAGGAAGCCACCACTGAAGAGAGGTTTTGGCTGTCAGTAAAAGAGAGACGTTCCTGTCTAGGGACGTCGACCTCCTGTCCCATTTGCGGAGAATGTCCCATTGAGTTGGACGCAGATGAAACTGCGCAAAGGGAACTGCCTCCATTGCTGCCACCATCTTCCCTAGGAAGTGCATGAGACGTCTCAAGGGGTGTGACTGGACCCGAATGAGAGAGTGCACCCCTGTCTGCAGCGAACGCTGTTTGTCCAGCGTAAGCTTCACTATCGCTGAGAGAGTATGAAACTCCATCCCGAGGTAAGTCAGTGATTGGGTCGGTGTCAATTTTGAGTTTGGGAAATTGATGATCCACCCGAACCTCTGGAGAGTCTCCAGAGCAATGGTCAGGCAGTGTTGACATGCCACCCGGGAGGATGCCTTGACTAGGATATCGCCTAAGTAAGAGATCACCGAGTGGCCCTGAGACGATGACAGAGCGGAGAGATTCCATCCGGAACCGTCTGGTTCTGACGTGTCCGCTGAGCAGTTTGAGGTCCAGAACGGGACGGAATGATCCGTCCCTTTTTGGCACCCCGAACAAGTTGGAGTAAACACCGCGACCACGTTCTTGAAGGGGAACGGGGATCACAACTCCCTCTGCCTTCAGAGTGTTCGCCACCTGAAAAAGTGCATCGGCTCGCTCGTGGGGGCGGAGATGATCTGAAGAAATGAGTCGGAGGACGAGAACTGAGCTCTATCCTGTAACCGTGAGACAGAATGTCTCTCACCCATCGGTCTTGGACATGTGGCCCCCAGGCGTCGCAAAAGCGGGAGAGCCTGCCACCGACCGAGGATGCGGTTTGGTGATGCCGAAAGTCATGAGGAGGCCGCCTTGGAGACGGTTCCTCCGGCGGTCTTTGTAGGACGTGACTTAGACCGCCATGCAGAAGAGTCCTTCTGGCCCTTCTCTGACCTGTTGGACGTGGAGGAACGGAACTTGGCTGAGGGCCGAAAGGATTGAAACCTCGATTGTATTTTTCGTTGCTGAGGTCTGCTTGGTTTGGACTGGGGTAAGGACGAGTCCTTTCCCTTGGATTGTTTAATAATTTCGTCCAATTGCTCGCCAAACAAACGGTCGCCAGAAAATGGCAAACCGGTTAAGAACTTCTTGGAAGCAGAGTCTGCATTCCATTCGCGTAGCCACATGGCCCTGCGAACTGCCACCGAATTGGCGGATGCTAACGCTGTACGGCTCGCAGAGTCCAGGACGGCGTTCATGGCGTAGGACGAGAAGGCTGACGCCTGAGAAGTCAAAGACAACTTGCGGAGCAGAGGTACGTGTGACCGCATTAATCTCAGACAGACAGGCTGAGATAGCTTGGAGTGCCCACACGGCTGCAAAGGCCGGAGCAAAAGACGCGCCTGTGGCTTCATAGATGGATTTCATCAGGAGCTCTATTTGCCTGTCAGTGGCATCCTTGAGCGATGAACCATCTGCCACTGCTACTACGGATCTAGCCGCCAGTCTAGAGACTGGAGGATCTACCTTGGAACACTGAACCCAACCCTTAACTACGTCAGGGGGGAAAGGGTAACGTGTGTCATTAAGGCGCTTAGTAAAGCGCTTGTCCGGAAATGCTCTGTGCTTCTGGACAGCATCTCTGAAGTTAGAGTGATCGAAAAACGCACTCCGTGTACGTTTGGGAAACCTAAACTGGTGTTTCTCCTGCTGCGAAGCCGACTCCTCTATAGGTGGAGTTGGGGGAGAAAGATCTAGCACCTGGTTGATGGACGCTATAAGGTCATTTACTATGGCGTCCCCTTCAGGTGTATCCAGAATGAGAGCAACGTCAGGATCAGAGCCCTGAGCTGCGACCTCCGCTTCATCCTCCAGAGAGTCCTCATGCTGAGACCCCGAACCGCGTGATGAAGTCGGGGAAGGTTCCCAGCAAGCCCGCTTAGCCCGTCTGAGGCTGCGGTCCGTGTCGGAGTTCTCACCGTGGGATCTGGGTGCCACCCCAGGAGCCCTTTGCTGTACCGACCGAGAGGGACCTGGGGGCGATGAACTCACAGTGCCCTAGCCCTGTGTTACCGGTCTGGACTGCCAAGCTTCTAGTATCTTAGCCGACCATCTGTCCATAGACTGAGCCATGGAATGTGAGGCGACTCAGAGAGTTTCTCAGTCAAAAATGTAAACTCTGTCCCTTCCATCTGTGCAGTGGAAACCGGCGGTACCACCTGAGCCGAGGGTCCCACCAGTGCCGGAGGCTCCGGCTGAGTGAGTGCCACGGGGGCCGAGCATTGTCACAATGAGGGTAGGTGGAACCTGCAGGTAACATAGCCGCACAAGAGGTACAGGTTGCAAAGTAAGCCTGTGCCTTGGCCCCCTTGCTTTCTGCGGACGACATGCTGTTGTCTCCTCTTAGAGATATAGCCAAAAGCAAATAATGCTGCCGAATAGAGAAAATGTATACAAAATATATATTATATATATATATATATATATATATATATAATTATATATATACACTTCTGTACCCAAAGGGGGCCAGCACCTGACAACTGGTGTGGCTTACCAACCGCCCCTAGCGGTGGTGCGTCCACCAGATTCCCTGCCTGGGACTCCCAGAGCTGCAGAGCTCATTCTGAAATCCTCCACCGGCAGAAGAGAGTATAACCTGGTACTAGGCCGCAAAAGCCGGGGACTAAAGTTAAAAGCGCGGCCGGCCAACAGGCGCGGTCGGCGCGGTAGTCCCGGCTCACAAACCCCACAGCAGCCGCTGCGGCGTCTGTAACACCGACGCTGCCTGCACCGTCCCTAATGGGACACAGAGTACCTCATGGATGCAGGGCCCTGACCCGGATGATATCCAGCCTCCTGTCCGTCAGATTGCCCCAGGGGCTGCGGAGGGAGCCCGGTCCCAGTGAACGGCGACCGGTTAGGATCCCACTACTCCCAGAACTGCGGAGCTCGTTCTGAAATCCCCCACCGGCAGCAGTGATTATAACAATGGCTGCCAGCGTTCTGAGGGGAGGATGGAGCCGTGGGCGTGCCTAATAAAGTGCGGGAAACTAGTGCCCCACAGTGCTCAGTGAGGGGGGAGGAGGATACCAAAGTATGCTCCAGCCCTCACTGCCGACGTCCAGTCGGCCGTCCCGCCCTTACCCCTGACTGGCAGGCCCGGGGGCGGGAGTATATGGTACTAGGCCGTAAAAGCCGGGGACTAAAGTTAAAAACGCGGCCGGCAAACAAGCGCGGTCGGCGCGGTAGTCCCGGTCTCACAAACCACACAGGAGCCGCTGCGGCGTCTGCAACACAGGCGCTGCATGCCCCGTCCCTCAGGGGACACAGAGTACCTTATGGATGCAGGGCCCTGTCCCTGATGATATCCAGGCTCCTGTCCGTCAGATTCCCCCAGGGGCTGCGGATGGAGCTCGGTCCCAGTGAATGGTGACCGGTTAGGATCCCACTTCTCCCAGAGCCTCTAAGGGATGGGGAAGGAAAACGGCATGTGGGCTCAAGCCTCTGTACCCGCAATGGATACCTCGACCTTAACAGCACCGCCGACTTAGTGGGGTGAGAAGGGAGCATGCCGGGGGCCCCGTGGGGGTCCTCTTTTCTTCCATCCGATATAATCAGCAGCTGCTGCTGACTAAAATGTGGAGCTCGTTTGCATGTGTGCCTCCTTCAAAAATTGAGCTCTTTGGCATTAACTCAACTCACAGTGTTTGGAGGAAGAGAAATACTACCTGACCCAAAGAACACCGTCCCCACTGTCAAGCATGGAGGTGGAAGCATTATGTTTTGAGGGTGTTTCTCTGCTAAGGGCACAGGACTACTTCACCGCATCAATGGGACAATGGATGGAGCCATGTACTGTAAAATCCTGAGTGACAACCTAATTCACTCCTCCAGGACATTAAAAATGGGTCATGGCTGGGTCTTCCAGCACAACAATGACTCAAAACATACAGGCAAGGCAACAAAGGAGCGGCTCAAAAAGAAGCACATTAAGGTCATGGAGTGGCCTAGCCCGTCTCCAGACTTTATTCCCATAGAAAACTTATGGAGGGAGCTGAAGCTCCGAGTTGCCAAGCAACAGCTTCACAATCTTAATGATTTAGAGATGATCTGCAAAGAGGAGTGGACCAAAATTCCTCCTGACATGTGCGCAAACTGCATCATCAACTACATATAACATCTGACTGCTGAGCTTGCCAACAAGGGTTTTGCCTCCAAGTATTACTGTATTTTTCATTTTATAAGACGCACCGCATTATACGATGCACCCCAAATTTAGAGGTAAAAAAAAAAATGGGGTCAGTCTTATAGTCCGGTGTTGTCTCACTGGAGGGGGGCGGCAGCAGTGCTGGAGTGGAGTCACAGGAGGCAGAGGCTGTGCTGGCAGCGGGTCAGTGCTAGAAGTGGAAGCTGTGGTGGTTGTGTGGTGGAGCAGGCCGGGGCGGAGAGTGTCCCAGATGCTATGTCAGCGGACCGGGGTTCAAAGAAATGGCGCCCGGAGCGGCACGTGCGCAGATGGAGCTCTCAGCCAAGAGCTCCATCTGCACACGCACTGACTCCGGGCGCCATCATTTGAACCCCGGACTGCGGACAGACCATGTTGGACACCCACCGCACAGAAACTGCAGCTTCCGCTGCCAGCACAGTCACCCCAGTCCGCACAGCCAGCCGGCTGCACAGAGTGGCAGCCAGCAGGGTGCCCGACCACCCGCACGGAGAGGCAGCCGGCTGCCGGCAGAGAGAGGCAGTAAGCCACACGCACCGAAAGGCACCTGGCCGCCTGCACAGACAGGCACCCGCCGATTCTTCACCTCCAGGTAAGCTATAATTGGATTTTAAGACGCACCGCTCATTTTCCTCCCAAAGTTTTGGGAGGAAAAATGTCTTATAATCCGAAAAATACGCTAAGTCTTGTTTGCCAGAGGGATCAAATATTTATTTCTCTCTGCAAAATGCAAATAAATTTATAGAATTTATACACTGTGATTTTGTGGATTTTATTTTGGATATATGCAGCATTTTGTCACTGCATGTGCGTTTCAAAACGCATCCAAAACGCTGTGTTTTGGATGCATTTTGAATGCAGATTGGATGCGTTCTGGATGCTTGCTCTCCCACAGACAGAGGGAAAAGCATCCAAAATGCACAAAAGAAGTTGCTTTGTAGAACGCATCAATTTTGTCACAAATTTGCCATGCAAAATGCTGTTTCAAGATGCAACATGCGCATTGAATTTGCTAATTCTCAGACTTTGCTGGGGACGCACAACGCATGCGTTTACGCTGCAGTTTAAAATGCTGCGTAGACGCATGAAAAGACGCAACGGGCACACACAGCCTAACGCAATAGGGTCTCATCTGTGTTGAAGAGAGATGGGAAGGAAAGATAACAGGCTCACCTGCGGTAGTGTGAGACACAACTACTTGTTAAGCATCAAACAGCTGCTGCAGCACACCTGAATGATGTACAAGGCAGGTGAAAAGTGGGGAATACGCCGCGCTGCTGTACACAAAGAAAGATCCAGATGGAGAGAGAAGTGATTTTTTTTTTTCTGATGAAGGCGCGAGGTTTCGCTGAAGTGCGTTGAAAATAAAATCACTTATCTCTCCATCTGGATCTTTCTTTCTGCACAGCAGCGCGGTGTATTCCCCATTCACAACCAACCCCACTAAACAAGATATAACAATGCTTTGTCAACCGTATGAAAATGCAATTCACATTGCAGTTGAAAATTTGACCAAAAAATGTAGACATGTAAAAAAAAAAAAGAACAGATGCTCCATACCGGTCTTGGGTCTAATTGTGGTAATAGAATCCAGATAATCTTTCATGTCCTTGTGTTTGGCGTTCAAGGCTATTTCAAAAGGGGTTTTGTCCAATCCGTTTAGTTGATCAGGATCGGCACCTCTATCCACCAGCTGCTGGGCCACACTCACACGTCCATGAAGAGCAGCCAACATCAATGGACTCCATCCTGTCTTTACACGATAATTTACATCGGCTCCCCAGTCCAGTAATAAACGGACCACTGCCTCGTGAGCATGCTGGGCAGATGTCATTAGGGCTGTGATCTCTGGCATATCCTCTCTGTGGCCTTTACTACTCACAATGTTAACATCAAAATGGTCATAATTGTCCACAAAAGCTCCACTCTCAAGAAGCAGCTTGACCACGCTTGCATGGCCACCTCTTGACGCCACCGTCAGGACACTTGCTCCCAGACGATTCTGTGCATTGACATCTGCACCATTCTCCAGTAGTATAAGTGCAACATTTAAGTGTCCAGACCTGAAATATAAAAGAAGTGAGGAGACTAAATATCAAATAGCATCAGGTGTAGGTTCAGAGTTACTCTAATACATAGAAGAATACATAAAAGGAAACTGAGCACACAGACAGCTGTACCAAAAAAGGGAAACTGGCGCAAACGCAAACAGTTTTCTGTGTCCATCACGAGATTTCGGATCAAAGTATAAAGTGTAGGCATAGCTCCGAACCGTCCCAGATTCAGCAAGACTGTCCCAATTTGAAGGTTCAGTCCCGCTGTCCCAGCAATCAGGGCTTTTGTCCCAACTTCTATAACCTCTCCTTGTCTGCCCCGTAGTTCCCCCTCCTCTCTGGTATCTCTCTGCACACACATGAATTAAGCAATTCTAGCACACACTGAGGAAAGTAGGAGAATTTGGTACAATTGAGCTGGTACACACAGATACATATGTACACTGCAGTGTATTTCTATGTCCCTGTATTCTAGATGGAAAATAAAAGATTTTTTTTCTTCCTATAAAATATAAAAAAATAACAATTATATTTTAAAGCTCTTTTTTAAAAAATAATAAACATCACATATCTACAATCAACGTGGATAAATTTGGTGTTCCTGTAATCGGGTCATTCCACATCAAGTGGACCAGTTTTAAAAATCGTCCCCACTCGAACTTCTCCGATTTTGTTGAAAATTTATAAGGATGTACATGTATGTTTGAAAAGAGGTTCTGTATATTTTTAGGGCCAGATCTCAAATACATTGGCACTGTTGACCTTTCACTGGAGGGTCCACCAAGCCTGGAGAGTCTTGAGATACTCCACAATTACTGTTAAAGGGGTTATCCGGCTTCTTTTGACTTTTTTTTTTTTTTTTATTACCCTATTGGGCTACATTGGGGCAGGTAAGCAGATAGAGAGCACTTACCTGCTCCGCTGTCAGCCCCTCTTCCCCGGCTCAGAGTGGTCATGTGACCGCTCCTGCCGCGATTTTGCTGCTTCCGGTCATTTCATATCAACATGGGCAGGGCCATGTTGACATGCAAATTTGGAACAGCATGTCGCCTCCCTGCTGGGCGGGTACAGTGCGATGAGCCCCGCCCCCTTCCCTGCACCCTCCCACACATTCCCCCACACCCCTTACTCTTCCCGCAACCTCCACCTGCACTGCTGTGGGGTCCGTGACCTGGGGGAGGGGCCTGGCGGCGGCTGCCGTGGTGTCAGCGCCAGCACCGGGCCCCCTGCTCAGGATCGCACATTCAAATGTACCGGCATCACAGATGCCGATATATTTGAAAGCGCTGATGAGAGGGAGCGCACCGCTGCTTCTCATCACTGCCCCGCTGTCTGTGCTCTCTTCAGCACAGTGGTGACGTCACTACTGTGCTGATATGTCCAGAGCACAGACAGCGTGCGAACGTGCAGGAGTGGCAGGGACCGAGGACGGGTGAGTATGTATTCCCTACATGTGTTCCCTATGGGGATGGGGGGTGGGGGGTTCGGTACAGAGCGCCGTGTGCGCGTGCGGTGCAGAGCCATATGTGTGTGCGCGTGCGGTGCAGAGCCATATGTGTGTGCGCGTGGGGTGCACAGCCCGGTGTGCGCGTGGGGTGCACAGCCCGGTGTGCGCGTGGGGTGCACAGCCCGGTGTGCGCGTGGGGTGCACAGCCCGGTGTGCGCGTGGGGTGCACAGCCCGGTGTGCGCGTGGGGTGCACAGCCCGGTGTGCGCGTGGGGTGCACAGCCCGGTGTGCGCGTGGGGTGCACAGCCCGGTGTGCGCGTGGGGTGCAGAGCCTGATGTGGGGCTGTTATTTGCAATGCTGTAGAGATAACAGGTCAGGTGATGGGGCAGAATACTGACAGGGAATGTGTGTCCAGGGGGCGAGGCTGGACACTGAGGAGGGGCTGGACACTGAGGCCAGGTGGTGCCAGCTGTGACTGGGAGGTTCGCACAGGAAGTGGTCAGTTTGTTTGTGCTGAATGTAAACAAAGAGCTGAAGAGAATAAGGCTATGTGCACACGTTGCTTTTTTTTCAGCGCGGAAAAAAACGCCCCCCTCTGGCAGAGGGGAGAATTGTAAACAATGCTTTTTGAGAAAAACGCATTGAAAACGCATGCGTTTTTCATGCGTTTTTTTAGGTGCGTTTTTTTAAGACTTGTCAGTGTAAATAAAGTTGGTTGAATACAGACCTTTGGAAAAAAAAAACCTGTGATGTCATTTCCTTCTTCTCCACATTTTGTTTGGATGAATGGGAGGGCTTGGAATGGAAGGAGCACCATTTGAATTTTGGAAAAGTTGAAATAAACTTTGCGCACCATGTCACATTAGCAGGGCCCCTTGGGTACCTATACGTCAGAAAACCCCCACAAGTGACCCCATTTTGGAATCTGCACCCCTCAAGGATTTTATTCAGGAGTATATTAAGCATTTTGAATCCACAGCTACTTCACCCAAAATGTTGCTGTAGCAACAATATTCTCACTTTTAGGCTATGTGGCCGTAATCCAGCGACACGGCGTCTAGTACACAGTGCCAGCCTTCCTGCAGAGATGCGAGTGTTGTCCACGGGAAAACGCAGCTGGCCATGCCCACGATTTGGGTTCAGGCTGCTGTGGACTTTAGCTCTATTCTACCTGCAGAGAACACTCTTGTCTCCGCAGCATAAATTGACATGCTGAGGCTCAGGAAGCCACGCCACTGGTCAGTTTATGCTGCGGAGAAAAGAAGCACAGTGGGCACGGGATCTCCAAAAATCCTTCCACTGTGATTCTACTACACAACGCAGCATTATGGACGCAGGGATAACACTCAGCGCCCAAACCACTGCAAAACCTGATTGTGGGCACACAGCCAAAAAAGCGTCAATGGATGAATGGATGTCAAATATATATAACGTCCCACCCCCACCTGCATATTCTAAGCTGGCACCTTTAGTACCTTTCATGTGGCACTAAAGGGTGCCAAGCTTAGTATTTATCAAAAAAAAAACCAATGAAAAAAATGGCTTGGGGTCCCCCCTATTTTTGATAGCCAGCTTGGGAAAAGCAGACAGCTGTAGCCTGCAAACCACAACTGGCAGCTTCATCTTGTCTGGTGATCAATTTGGAGGGCTCCCCAGGCTTTTTTTTTTTTATTTATAAATAAAGAATTAAAAAAAATAAAATAACGTGGGGTCCCCCCAAATTAGATCACCAGCCAAGGTGAAGCTGACAGCTGGGGTCTGGTATTCTCAGGGTGGGAAAAGCCATGGTTATTGGACTCTTCCAAACCTAAAAATAGCAGGCCGCAGCCGCCCCAGAAGTGGCGCTTCGCCCCAACTCATCTCGCGCCCTGGTGCGTTGGCAAACGGGGTAATAAATGGGGTTGATACCAGATGTGTAATGTCACCTGGCATCAAGCCCAGCAACTAGTGATGTCACGGCGTCTATCAGATACCAGACGTAACTAATTGACAGTTAACAAAAGCAAAAAAAAAAAAAGACAAAAAAATTATTAGAAAAAAAACACTCCCCAAATCATTCCCTCGTTCACCAATTTAATCAAAAAATTTTAAAAAAATGGGTCCGCAGAAATCCATTTGGACGTCCCACGTCGGCTCTGGACCTTCTAGAATATGGGGAACGTATCCCCCATTTTCTAGGAGGGCAGACCCTCCATTTGAGGAGAGTGGGTGCCAAAAATCTGCACCCACTCTCCCCGGGTCACAGCTGCAGAGTGCGAGCAGCCAGCACAGCTCTCTGAACACAGTGCTGGCTGTCAGCTGCTCTGCTCATGTGACCGCACTGACCGGCGTCTGCTGTGAAGGAGGAGGGGGCCGCGGGGGATCAGCACTGCGACCAGACAGGTAAGGGGGAATACCGGGGGGAATAGGGGGTGACCTGGCAGGGCCTGGGGGGCATTTTTCTGTCGCATGTCTCAAGGCACATGCGACAGAAATCATAGGAGTAAATTGCGGCCGGTGCGCTACTGTGCGCACGGCCATGTTGGATTTTCGGGAGGGGGGTCGGGGCGGGCACTTTGGCGACACCGGGGGCTTTCCAGGACTTTGCCAGGAAGTGAGGTCAACAGGAAACCTCTTGACCTCACTTCCAGGTAAATGCCTGCTTTCTGGCATGCCGACAAAGCCCGCGGACCGCAACAAAAAAGCAGCTCACTGCGGTGTAGCTGCGTTCTGACCGACATCATTGATTCAATGGGGGAGAGAACACAGCCACACCGCACAAAAGAAGTGACATGCTGCTTTTCTTTCCGCACCGATTTTTGGCATCCAAAACGCTGCGTTTAGAAACGCAGCGTGTGCACTGATTTTTCGGCTCTCTCATACACTTTGCTGGGAAAGCTGAACGCATGCAATTTGCCACTGAAACGCTGCGGTTCTAAACGCAGCGTTTCTGCGGTAAAAAACGCAACGTGTGCACACAGCCTAAAGGGATAATTCAAGAGGAACAAAAGTTAGAAAATAAAAAATAACAATGTAGAGGTGTTTAATATGACAATACAGCACAGATTCGCTTAACAAACATTTTTGAGTTTATGTCGGACAACTTTAAGAAAGTGTGGACTGCAACTGTGTCATGTCGTGAGCAATCACTGATTAGTTATTATTAGTTATTATTATTAGTCAATAACTTTTCATAAATAAAAGGGTTTATAGGTTTTTGATTATAATAGACATTGCTAGCAACAATACAACTCTGTAACGTGATAAGAATCTGAAAATCAAACACAAAATCAATGCATTACGCGCAGAAATAAAACCATGTTCAGTGGCATTTTTCTTTTCTTAAACTGAGAGACTCCAAAAAAAAAAAACAATGATCCTTGTAGAGAAAAATGTGCTCTTTCTAATGATATCAGAATTAATATATTTTAGGGGTACCCTTTTTGAGAAATTTGACCTATAAATAGGTAAAATTCGTTTTTTTTAAAGTTTGTCATCATATGTGGGTGTGAATATTTCTACAAATAGATATGCTTTGACCGTGATATTGCAGCAATGCAAAGTCATGTAGAGGTTTGGTGTACAGGGAAAAGCACCAGTTACTATTGGTTTTTGGTCTTGAGTTATATATGGGCAAAGTTAGGCATACATTTTATGCGACACGTTTTACAAGCTACTTTGACACAAAATTGTGGCCAAAATATTGTTTTGTCATAGCCGGTAATAATTTTATCATGTTTAGCAGCAAAAGTTGAGCTAGTATGCCAAATTTCAGCATCATAGCCAGTATAGAACTCTAATGGCTATGTGCCAAAGTTTGCAAAATCCTCTTAGCTGAAGCTGCCGCAGGCTTGGTGGACCCTCCAGTGAAAGGTCAACAGTGCCCAATGTATTTGAGATCTGGCCCTAAAAATTTACAGAACCTCTTTTCAAAACATACATGTACATCCTTATAAATTTTCAGCAAAATCGGAGAAGGTCGAGTGGGGACCACTGGTCCACTTGATGTGGAATGACTCAATCGTAAAGACTCGCACAACACAGTGATCACTTATTTATGGTGGTAGGTAAAAGGCGTACAAACACTAAGTGTTTGATTATTTTTTCTCTATTAAATTCATGAAAAAAATGTAATAAAAAAGTTATGCTGAGGCCTTGTTCACAAGTAGCTTAAAAGTTGCATTTTTTCTACTGCTTTGTTCTGCAGGTAGGTGTCCGAACCACACGACACACTAACAATCGTCTCGTATTATTGCATGTTTGTTTTGAGTTTTCCCCCTTATTTGATGCGCTGTGAATCAGTTTTTAATACTTTTTAACAGTACAGAAAAGTTTTGATTCTGCATTTAAAAATGCAACAATTTTTTTTCACGCGTCTGTTTTCAGGCTCTACAAGAAGTTTAGGCTGCTTTCACACTTGCGTTCAGTGCAATCCGCCGCTATGGAGAGTAGCGCAGTTCGATTGTCCAAGAAGACTCTTATGTGATGACCAGCCGGAGAGGGCAGGAACTGGCAAAGGGCTTTTTCTACTGCCAGTAATTCCTTTGTGTTTGAGGAAGCATGACTCTCTTCCAGACCACATTCCCTAATTAGTTGACCTTGCCAATGAGCTCCCCAACCTTGCTGACTGGTGTCGGTGGTAAGGACTCTGGAGACTTGGTACGCCCAAGGCATGCCTCTTTGTAAATTTTCTGGGACCAGCTACTATTGCAAGGAGCTGATCGTCTGGGGCTTGAGTACAATGAGAGTGTCCAGACGTCCCCCTTGGCTTGATTGGTTCGTCAGGATGTCCGACTGAAGGACTCTGGTATGTGCCTTAGCCCAAAGTATCACCAGGATGGTTAAAGTAAGGGATCCCAGGAAGTACATTGTTTTTCTGAGCGACATTCGTGGATTTCTTACTGCCCGAACTACCTGGACAACTAACTTTGAATTCTGGAAGGCGACTCTCCTGAATTCCCGAATCCAGAATGACAGAGAACAATAGAGGAAAATAGGGTTTTTTTGAGCCGCGCCAATGATCACTTCACAGGTATTCAGATTAATGGATCTTTATTTTGCACAGGTCTACGCGTTTCTGGAGTCTCAGCTCCCTTCCTCAGGACCATCAGGCATAAGAACACATCAATTGTGATTTTGAGATTTGATGTGTTCTTATGCCTGATGGTCCTGAGGAAGGGAGCTGAGACTCCAGAAACGCGTAGACCTGTGCAAAATAAAGATCCATTAATCTGAATACCTGAGAAGTGATCATTGGCGCGGCTCAAAAAAACCCTATTTTCCTCTATTGTTCTCTGTTATCTGCAGTCTGGGTTGCTGCTGCCTTGATCAAAACTTTCCATGCCTGCATAGTAGTTGTGACTTTCACAACTTCACTTGGTGAGTATTACTGCTCCCTGTCTCTACCCCGTGTGTTATTGGGGTAAAACCCTATTGCGCTTCTTCTCCACAGCTTTTTACTCATCGAATCTAGAATGAGACTCAGGAAAAGCTGGATCTTGGTTGTAACCAATCTTGATTTTTCCCAGTTGATGAGCCATCCTAGAGAGTCGCTAGGGAGGTACACACTCCCTGCAGAAGCTGTTGGCAGTGGAGAGCAGATGAACCGACAATCAAGAAGTCATCCAGCTATGGGATGAAAAGAATTTCTTGTTGTCTTAGATAAGCTGAAACCTCCGATATTATTTTTGCAAAAATTCTTAGTGCCACTGCGAGACCAAACGGGAGGGCTGCATACTGAAAGCGATTGATTTTCCCATCCATACAGTTAGGTCCAGAAATTTTTGGATGGTGACACAATTTTCGCGAGTTGGGCTCTGCATGCCACCACATTGGATTTGAAATGAAACCTCTACAACAGAATTCAAGTGCAGATTGTAACGTTTAATTTGAAGGTTTGAACAAAAATATCTGATAGAAATTGTAGGAATTGTACACATTTCTTTACAAACACTCCACATTTTAGGAGGTCAAAAGTAATTGGACAAATAAACCAAACCCAAACAAAATAATTTTATTTTCAATATTTTGTTGCGAATCCTTTGGAGGCAATCACTGCCTTAAGTCTGGAACCCATGGACATCACCAAACGCTGGGTTTCCTCCTTGTTAATGCTTTGCCAGGCCTTTACAGCCGCAGCCTTCAGGTCTTGCTTGTTTGTGGGTCTTTCCGTCTTAAGTCTGGATTAGAGCAAGTGAAATGCATGCTCAATTGGGTTAAGATCTGGTGATTGACTTGGCCATTGCAGAATGTTCCACTTTTTTGCACTCATGAACTCCTGGGTAGCTTTGGCTGTATGCTTGGGGTCATTGTCCATCTGTACTATGAAGCGCCGTCCGATCAACTTTGCGGCATTTGGCTGAATCTGGGCTGAAAGTATATCCCGGTACACTTCAGAATTCATCCGGCTACTCTTGTCTGCTGTTATGTCATCAATAAACACAAGTGACCCAGTGCCATTGAAAGCCATGCATGCCCATGCCATCACGTTGCCTCCACCATGTTTTACAGAGGATGTGGTGTGCCTTGGATCATGTGCCGTTCCCTTTCTTCTCCAAACTTTTTTCTTCCCATCATTCTGGTACAGGTTGATCTTTGTCTCATCTGTCCATAGAATACTTTTCCAGAACTGAGCTGGCTTCATGAGGTGTTTTTCAGCAAATTTAACTCTGGCCTGTCTATTTTTGGAATTGATGAATGGTTTGCATCTAGATGTGAACCCTTTGTATTTACTTTCATGGAGTCTTCTCTTTACTGTTGACTTAGAGACAGATACACCTACTTCACTGAGAGTGTTCTGGACTTCAGTTGATGTTGTGAACGGGTTCTTCTTCACCAAAGAAAGTATGCGGCGATCATCCACCACTGTTGTCATCCGTGGACGCCCAGGCCTTTTTGAGTTCCCAAGCTCACCAGTCAATTCCTTTTTTCTCAGAATGTACCCGACTGTTGATTTTGCTACTCCAAGCATGTCTGCTATCTCTCTGATGGATTTTTTCTTTTTTTTCAGCCTCAGGATGTTCTGCTTCACCTCAATTGAGAGTTCCTTAGACCGCATGTTGTCTGGTCACAGCAACAGCTTCCAAATGCAAAACCACACACCTGTAATCAACCCCAGACCTTTTAACTACTTCATTGATTACAGGTTAATGAGGGAGACGCCTTCAGAGTTAATTGCAGCCCTTAGAGTCCCTTGTCCAATTACTTTTGGTCCCTTGAAAAAGAGGAGGCTATGCATTACAGAGCTATGATTCCTAAACCCTTTCTCCGATTTGGATGTGAAAAGTCTCATATTGCAGCTGGGAGTGTGCACTTTCAGCCCATATTATATATATAATTGTATTTCTGAACATGTTTTTGTAAACAGCTAAAATAACAAAACTTGTGTCACTGTCCAAATATTTCTGGACCTAACTGTATATTGGGCTACTCTGAGGAATCTCTGGAACTCGGCATGTGTTGGGACTTGATAATAGACGTCCTTAAAATCCACTGCCACATGTGGCAGTCTGGAAATAGATGTTTCACTGTGGACTTCATTGATTTCATCTTAAAGCTTGCTATTTGTTGAGGGCCTTCAAGTTAATTATTGTACGAAAAGTGCCGTCCGGCTTTTGAACCAAAAAAAAGTGTGGAATAAAAGGCCGCTCCCTTCTCTTGGCCTGGGACTTTTAACAGTACCTTTTTTTGACCCAGAGTCTGAACCTCCTTCTCCAAGGCCAGCTGTTCCCTTGGGGATGATCTTGGATGCATTACCACAAAGTTTCGGGGCGGCAATGTCAGAAACGTAAGCCTTAGACCGGATGTTATAAGGTCTGGATCCATCTATTGGAGGAAATCCTTTCCGAGGACGGAAGGAAACGAGAGAGCCTCTCCCCGACCTGGGTGAACGAGTCACTTAGGGAATCTTTTGTCATCCTTAGAGGAACCCTTAAACATAAATCCTTTCCCCTGTTTTCTTCTGTTAGACCTGTTGCCTCGGTCCCAGTTTGAAGCCCTTCTGTCAAATTTATTCTTTTGAAAGGACCTCTTAAAGGACCGAAAGGGCGTCGTTCCTGCGGCAGCACACATCACTACATGTGACACCGCAGGAACCTCACCTTTCCTGCGGACATCCGCCAATGAGAAAGGAAGGAGGTGGGCGGGATGTTATGTCCCGCTCATCTCCGCTCCTCCGCTTTGATTGGGCGCCCGCTTAGTGACGTCGCTGTGACGCCGAACGAACCTCCCCCTTAGAAAGGAGGCGGTTCGCCGGTCACAGCGACGTCGCTAGGCAAGTAATTAGTGTGACAGGTCCGCGCAATTTTGTGCGCCATGGGTAATGATTTGCCTGTGTCGCACAAACGATGGGGGCGGGTACGCATGCTAGCGATCTCGCTAGCGAGATCACAGTGTGTAAAGCCACCCTTAAGGAACTGATCTGCTTTTCTATCCAGAGGATCCTTTAAGGATCCCATATCCTCAAAGGGGAGAGAGAATTTCTTAGACGCCCTAGCAATAGCGACATCTAGTTTGGGAGCTTTGTCCCAGGAGAAACAGGCTGCAGCCTCAAAGGGGTACTTCGATTTAAAAGTCGCCGGGACGGAACCAGGAAAGGAAACCAACTGATGCGGGGGTAGGTGCTGCCCCTTTTTGTCCTGTAGATTTCCTGTCCTTGAAGGGCGGATCCCCTCTCTTTCATAGGTGATGGAAAAACTGCAGTTACTTTTTTTAAATGCAGAATCAAACCTTTTCTGTACTATAATAAAAAAAAATTAAAAAACAACACTTAAAAAGGCAGCTGCACATCTGCAGTAAAAAAATGCATCAAATAAGGGAGAAAAAAAAGGCAAAAATAAAAATGCAGCAATTCTGCAATAATCAGAAAAGATTGTTGTTGCATAGTTTGGTGCAGACACCTGCAAAAAACAAAATAGGATTTATGCAGCATGTGGACACGGCTAAGGCTAAGTTCACACTTGCGTTGTTTTGCATCAGTCACAATCCGTCGCCTTGAGGAATTACAGTATCCAGCAAAATATTTTGCAGGAATCAGTTTTTTCCCCATAGACGTCTATTAATTAGCGACGAATTGTGACTGATGTGGCGGATGCAACGCAGGGCCGTGACAGATCAGTCGTTTACTGACTGACCGTCAGGCGGAAGGAATGCACACTAACGTTTTTTGTGTACGGCAGATCAGTTTTTTACTGTGAGCATGCGCACGTTAAAAAACCATGATGGACTGTAAATTCAGTTCCAGCAGCCGGAACGATCAGCTGATTGCCCGGCGGCTGGCTTTAGTAAACGATCAGCTCATTGCTCGGCGCCCGGCTTTAGTGAACGATCAGCTGATCGCCTGGCGGCTGACTTAAGTAAATGATCAGCTCATTGCTCGGCGGCCGGCTTTAGTGAACGATCAGCTGACTCTTCCCAAAAGCCAGCTGCCGGTTAAACAATAAAATTAAAAAAAAAAAAAAAAAAATTGATCCTTTTTTTGCAGCATCAGTCACATCAGTTGTGCTACTTTCTGCAACGCATCCGTTGCATCAGTCACACAACTGATTGTAATAATAAGGAATAACGTTTGGAACACCATTCTAAGTCCGAACTGGGTGCAAAAACCTAAAAAAACATCACTATGGGGAGATAAGGTATGCACACCAGTGACTATGTAAGGGGAAAACATGAAATAGCAGAAACTGCTGTGTGAATACTGACTTGAAAAATACAATAGCTATATGCAAGAGTGAAAATGTGAAAAGAAGGGAATTTTGTTTACTTACCGTAAATTCCTTTTCTTCTAGCTCCAATTGGGAGACCCAGACAATTGGGTGTATAGCTACTGCCTCCGGAGGCCACACAAAGTATTACACTTAAAAGTGTAAGGCCCCTCCCCTTCTGGCTATACACCCCCCCGTGGGATCACGGGCTCCTCAGTTTTAGTGCAAAAGCAAGAAGGAGGAAAGCCAATAACTGTTTTAAATACAAATTCAACCCGAGAAACAGCCTCGGAGAACTGAACTGTTCAACATGAACAACATGTGCACCCGAAAAAAACAAACTTCCTAAGAAAACAGGGCGGGTGCTGGGTCTCCCAATTGGAGCTAGAAGAAAAGGAATTTACGGTAAGTAAACAAAATTCCCTTCTTCTTTGTCGCTCCTAATTGGGAGACCCAGACAATTGGGACGTCCAAAAGCAGTCCCTGGGTGGGTAAAAGAATACCTCGTGATAGGGCCGTCAAACAGCCCTTTCCTACAGGTGAGCCACCGCCGCCTGAAGGACTTGTCTACCTAGGCCGGCATCCGCCGAAGCGTAGGTATGCACCTGATAATGCTTGGTAAAAGTGTGCAGACTCGACCAGGTAGCCGCCTGGCACACCTGCTGAGCCGTAGCCTGGTGCCGTAATGCCCAGGACGCACCCACGGCTCTGGTAGAATGGGCCTTCAGCCCTGATGGAATCGGAAGCCCAGCCGAACGGTAGGTGTGAAGAATTGGTTCCTTGATCCACCGCGCAAGGGTGGATTTGGAAGCTTGCGACCCTTTACGCTGACCAGCGACAAGGACAAAGAGTGCATCCGAGCGGCGCAGAGACGCCGTGCGGGAAATGTAGATCCTGAGTGCTCTCACCAGATCCAATAAATGCAAACCCTTTTCAAATTGGTGAACTGGATGCGGACACAAAGACGGTAAAGTGATATCTTGATTGAGATGAAAGGAAGATACCACCTTGGGAAGAAATTCTGGAATTGGACGCAGAACTACCTTGTCCTGGTGAAACACCAGGAATGGAGATCTGCATGATAACGCCGCCAGCTCGGACACTCTCCGAAGAGACGTGACCGCCACTAGAAAGGCCACTTTCTGTGAAAGACGAGAAAGGGAAACCTCCTTCATAGGTTCGAAAGGCGGCTTCTGGAGAGCAATTAGAACCTTGTTCAGGTCCCAGGGCTCCAACGGCCGCTTGTAAGGGGGGACGATATGACAAACCCCTTGCAGGAATGTGCGTACCTGAGGAAGTCGCGCCAGGCGTTTCTGAAAAAATACGGATAGCGCGGAGACTTGACCTTTAAGGGAGCCGAGCGACAAACCTTTTTCCAACCCAGACTGCAGGAAGGAAAGAAAAGTAGGCAATGCAAAAGGCCAGGGAGAAACTCCCTGAGCAGAGCACCAAGATAGGAATATCCTCCACGTCCTGTGGTAGATCTTGGCGGAGGATGGCTTCCTAGCCTGTCTCATGGTGGCAACCACTTCATGAGATAAACCTGAGGCCGCTAGGATCCAGGACTCAATGGCCACACAGTCAGGTTCAGGGCCGCAGAATTCAGATGGAAAAACGGCCCTTGAGACAGCAAGTCTGGACGGTCTGGTAGTGCCCACGGATGGCCTACCGTGAGGTGCCACAGATCCGGGTACCACGACCTCCTTGGCCAGTCTGGAGCGACGAGAATGGCGCGGCGGCAGTCGGACCTGATTTTGCGGAGCACTCTGGGCAACAATGCCAGAGGTGGGAACACATACGGTAGCCGGAACTGCGACCAATCTTGAACTAAGGCGTCTGCCGCCAGAGCTCGGTGATCGTGAGACCGTGCCATGAAAACCGGGACTTTGTTGTTGTGCCGTGACGCCATCAGGTCGACGTCCGGCATCCCCCAGCGGCGACAGATCTCCTGAAACACGTCCGGGTGAAGGGACCATTCCCCTGTGTCCATGCCCTGGCGACTGAGAAAGTCTGCTTCCCAGTTTTCTACGCCTGGGATGTGGACTGCGGATATGGTGGATGCCGTGTCTTCCACCCACGTCAGAATCCGCCGGACTTCCTGGAAGGCTTGCCGACTGCGTGTTCCCCCTTGGTGGTTGATGTATGCCACCGCTGTGGAGTTGTCCGACTGAATTCGGATCTGCTTGCCTTCCAGCCACTGTTGGAAGGCTTGTAGGGCAAGATAGACTGCTCTGATTTCCAGAACATTGATCTGAAGGGTGGACTCTTTCCGAGTCCACGTACCTTGAGCCCTGTGGTGGAGAAACACTGCTCCCCACCCTGATAGACTCGCATCTGTCGTGACCACCGCCCAGGATGGGGGTAGGAACGACTTTCCTTTTGACAATGAGGTGGGAAGAAGCCACCACCGGAGAGATTCCTTGGCTGCCTGAGAGAGGGAGACCTCCCTGTCGAGGGACGTCGACTTCCCGTCCCATTGGCGGAGAATGTCCCATTGTAATGGACGCAGATGAAACTGCGCAAAAGGAACTGCTTCCATTGCTGCTACCATCTTCCCTAGGAAGTGCATGAGGCGCCTCAAGGGGTGCGACTGGCCCTGCAGGAGAGATTGCACCCCTGTCTGTAGCGAGCACTGTTTGTCCAGTGGAAGTTTCACTATCGCTGAGAGAGTATGAAACTCCATGCCAAGATATATTAGTGATTGGGTCGGGGTTAGATTTGACTTTGAAAAGTTGATGATCCACCCGAAACTCTGGAGAGTCTTCAGTGCCACGTTCAGGCTGTGTTGGCATGCCTCTTGAGAGGGTGCCTTGATAAGTAGATCGTCTAAATACGGGATCACAGAGTGACCTTGCGAGTGCAGGACTGCTACTACTGCTGCCATGACCTTGGTGAAGACCCGAGGGGCTGTCGCCAGCCCGAAAGGTAGAGCTACGAACTGCAGGTGTTCGCTTCCTATAACGAAGCGTAGAAAACGCTGATGCTCTGGTGCAATCGGCACGTGGAGATAAGCATCCTTGATGTCTATTGATGCTAGGAAATCTCCTTGAGACATTGAGGCGATAACGGAGCGGAGAGATTCCATCCGGAACCTCCTGGGTTTTACGTGTTTGTTGAGCAGCTTTAGATCCAGGACGGGACGGAACGACCCGTCTTTCTTTGGCACCACAAACAAATTGGAGTAAAAACCGTGGCCTTGTTCCTGAAGAGGAACGGAAGTCACCACTCCTTCCGCCTTTAGAGCGGACACCGCTTGCAGCAGAGCATCGGCTCGGTCGGGCGGTGGAGAAGTTCTGAAGAAACGAGTTGGAGGACGAGAGCTGAACTCTTTCCTGTACCCGTGAGACAGAATGTCTCTCACCCAACGGTCTTTGACCTGTGACAGCCAAATGTCGCCAAAGCGGGAGAGCCTGCCACCGACCGAGGATGCGGAGAGAGGAGACTGAAAGTCATGAGGAAGCAGTCTTGGTAACGGTTCTTCCGGCTGGCTTTTTTGGGCGTGATTGAGTCCGCCAAGAATCTGAGCTCCTCTGATCCTTTTGAGTCCTTTTGGACGAGTAGAATTGGGACCTGCCTGAGCCTCGAAAGGACCGAAAACCAGACTGTCCCCTCCTCTGTTGGGGTTTGTTTTGTCTGGGTTGCGGTAAGGCTGAATCCTTACCCTTGGAGTGTTTAATGATTTCATCCAAACGCTCACCAAACAATCGGTCACGAGAAAAAGGCAAACTGGTTAAGCACTTCTTGGAAGAAGAATCTGCCTTCCATTCTCTCAACCACAGGGCTCTGCGTAAAACCACGGAGTTGGCTGACGCCACCGCCGTACGGCTCGTAGAGTCTAGGACAGCATTAATCGCGTAAGACGCGAATGCAGACATTTGAGAGGTCAATGGTGCCACCTGCGGAGCAGATGTACGTGTGACCGTGTCGACCTGTGTAAGGCCAGCTGAAATAGCTTGGAGTGCCCATACGGCTGCGAATGCTGGCGCCAACGACGCTCCAATAGCTTCATAGATGGATTTTAACCAGAGCTCCATCTGTCTGTCAGTGGCATCTTTAAGTGCCGCCCCATCTTCCACTGCAACTAGAGATCTGGCTGCAAGCCTGGAGATTGGAGGGTCCACCTTGGGACACTGTGTCCAGCCCTTGACCACGTCAGGGGGAAAAGGATAGCGCGTATCTTTAAGCCGTTTGGAGAAACGCTTATCTGGATAAGCGTGGTGTTTCTGGATTGCGTCTCTAAAGTCAGAGTGGTCCAGAAAAGTGCTTAATTTACGCTTGGGATACCTGAAATGGAATTTCTCCTGCTGTGAAGCTGCCTCCTCCGCAGGAGGAGCTTGTGGAGAAATATCTAACATCTTATTGATGGACGCTATAAGATCATTCACTATGGCGTCACCATCCGGGGTATCTAGATTGAGAGCGGCCCCAGTATCAGAATCCTGATCAGTTACATCCGCCTCATCACACAGAGAGTCGTCCCGCTGGGACCCTGACCAGTGTGATGAAGTTGAGGGTCGCTCATAGCGAGCCCGCTTAGGTTGTCTGGGACTGTCGTCCGAGTCAGAGCCGTCACCCTGGGGTGCATGTGACACCCCCGGAGCTAGGAAGTGTTCCAGCTGAGGGGGACCAGGGGGCAATGAACCAACAGTGCCCATGGTCTGAGTTACTGGTCTAGACTGCAATGTTTCAAGAATTTTAGACATAGTCATAGACAATCTGTCAGCAAAAGCTGCAAACTCCGTCCCTGTCACCTGGACAGCATTCACAGGTGGTTCTCCCTGGGTCACCTCTAGCAGAGGCCCCGGCTGAGCAATTGCCACAGGGGCCGAGCACTGCACACAATGGGGGTCAGTGGAACCTGCCGGTAGAGCAGCCCCACATGCGGTACAGGCAGCATATAAAGTCCGTGCCTTGGCACTTTTGCTTTGCGGACGACATGCTGTTGTCTCCTTGAGAAATCTAAGGAGGGTATATAGCAGAAAATCACCAGCGACCGTACAGTGTAAAGTATTGCCAGCACAAAATACAAAGTACACTATGGCACAAGTGGGGGAGAGCCCTTGAGGGCTGCTTACCGCCCGCTGAAAAGCGGGTGTGAGGTCGTAGAATCCCTTGTCTGGGTCTCCCAGCCTCCCCTCTGCAGCTCAGCGTGCAGGCAGGAATGGCTGCCGGCGTCCTGTGAAGAGGGGCGGACCGTGGGCGTGCCACAAACAAAAGTGCGGGAAACTGCGTCCCACTGTGCCTAGTGTGAGGGCTGGAGTATGTAAAACAGACTCCAGCTCTTAGCGCTGCTGGTCTGTACAGCGTCCCGCCCTCCTCCTGACTGGCAGGTCTGGGGGCGGGAACGATACGAACTAGGCCGCAAAAGCCGGGGACTGTAGTAATCTAGCGCGGCCGTCATATATGCACGGCCAGCGCGGAAGTCCCCGGTGCACCACAAATCCCAGCCGCGACGCAGTAAACACTGACCCCAGCGGCCGGATCGGCCGATCGTACTAGGTCTCCGCACTCAGCAGAGCTGTAGTGAGTAACGGCACAAGCGCAGCAGCGCTGTTTACCCCGGCGCACTAACACACCCAGCACAGTGTGCGTGCGGTAAGCACGGGGACACGGAGTACCTTAATGAAGCAGGGTCCTGTCCCTGAGGAAACTCCGCTCCGTATCCAGCAGATCCTCCAGGGGCTGTGGATGGAGCACGGTCTCAGTGCCCGGAGACCGGTCAAGTCCCACTTCACCCAGAGCCCTAATGGGGATGGGGAAGGAATCAGCATGTGGGCTCCAGCCTCCGTACCCGCAATGGGTACCTCAACCTTAACAAACACCGCCGACCGCAAGTGGGGTGAGAAGGGAGCATGCTGGGGGCCCCCGTATGGGCCCTCTTTTCTTCCATCCGACATAGTCAGCAGCTGCTGCTGACTAAACAGTGGAGCTATGCGTGCATGTCTGACCTTCGCACAAAGCATAAAAACTGAGGAGCCCGTGATCCCACGGGGGGGTGTATAGCCAGAAGGGGAGGGGCCTTACACTTTTAAGTGTAATACTTTGTGTGGCCTCCGGAGGCAGTAGCTATACACCCAATTGTCTGGGTCTCCCAATTAGGAGCGACAAAGAAATGGAATCTGCATTACTGCCATGAATATATGAATAAAGAGAAATTTAGCTACTGAATTGATCAATGCAATAGAGCCCCAACACTACGCCAAAGTATTTCTGCTATTTCATGTATTCCCCTTACATAGTCACTGGTGTGCATACCTTATCTCCCCATAGTGATGTTTTTTTAGGTTTTTGCACCCAGTTCAGACTTAGAATGGTGTTCCAAACGTTATTCCTTATTGTTAGTAGTTTTTCGTTTGTGAACCCTCCCCAACCACACCTATTGCCAGTCCATATCATACGCATAAATAGCCTGGGTCTCAGCTTCCCATACACGGTAAGTTTTTTAACTGCATGAGAGGACACACACAAGCTAGGGACCCCAATGTAAAGAAATACTTTGGCGTAGTGTTGGGGCTCTATTGCATTGATCAATTCAGTAGCTAAATTTCTCTTGATTCATATATTCATGGCAGTAATGCAGGTTCCATTTTTCACATTTTCACTCTTACATATAGCTATTGGATTTTTCAAGTCAGTATTCACACAGCAGTTTCTGCTATTTCATGTATTCCCCTTACATAGTCACTGGTGTGCATACCTTATCTCCCCATACACAACTGATTGATGCAAAACAACGGAAGTGTGAAAGCAGCTTAAAGCGGGCTTTACACGCTGCGATATCAGTCCCGATATCGCCAGCGTGGGTACCCGCCCCCATCTGTTGTGCGTCACAGGCAAATCGCTGCCCGTGCCGCACAACATCACCCAGACCCATCACACATACTTACCTGCCCGGCGATGTCGCTGTGACCAGCGAACCGCCTCCTTTCTAAGGGGGCGGTCCATGAGGCGTCACAGCGACGTCACTGAGCGGCCGCCCAATAGCAGCGGAGGGGCGGAGCTAAGCGGGACGTAACATCCCGCCCACCTCCTTCCTTCCGCATAGCGGCCGGGATGCAGGTAAGGAGAGCTTCCTCGTTCCTGCGGTGTCACACGGAGCGATGTATGCTGCCGCAGGAACGAGGAACAATCTTGTTACTGCTGCAGTAACGATTTTTGAGAATGGACCCCCATGTCACCGATGAGTGATTTTGCACGTTTTTGCAACGATGCAAAATCGGTCATCGGTGTCACATGCAACGGCATCGCTAATGCGGCCAGATGTGCGTCACCAATTCCGTGACCCCAACGAGTTCGCATTAGCGATGTCGTAGCGTGTAAAGCCCCCTTAAGAGATACAAAGAAGCCAGATATCGTGTAACGAAACTGCATGAAGATGAGAAAGTTCTGGCTGCTCAGACTATCGATGAATGGACACAAAATAAATCCAGAAGTCCCAACTAGAGATGAGCAGGATGCACAGATGATTGCGCACCTGCCCTGGCTAATCAAAAGCCGTCCCAGGACACTGGAAGGTATGAGATTCGCAGGTATCCTGTCCAGCCGCCAGGTACCAGTGACCCAGAACCAGAGTCCGGTGAACTAATCATCCCAACTGTCCTGGTTACAGAGGACAGTCCCAAGTTAGGGTCTAGGCCCTGCAGTCTAGGGAGTCTAATGAATATCACTCACTACCATCACCACCGCTGACATCTCCTGCTGCCAGGGTAGAAAGAAATGGCAAATGAGTGTGGTGTGGCTAGGGGCCTCTTCTTGAAAAGTTGGGAGGTAGGAGTGTAGGGAAGAGCTATCAATCTGACTATGCATTTTTAGGAGAAATGATGCAATAGAAAAATAGAAATTCTACCATTACAATTAGGGCTTTTTTCTGTTTGGTGTTCAATGTATGCTTTCCCACAAGGTCTTCCACTTGCCCCCAAATGCCAAGATAACCCATTGGTTTCCTGCGATCGCATGGTATTGATAGCAGCGGGCAGGTACCAAATAGAAACAGTCAGTTAAAGGGGGCTGTCTGGGACATTAACACTGATGACTCAATCCATGGGATAAGTCATCAATGTCCGACTGGTGAGGGTGCAACACTCAGGACCCCTGCAGATCCCCGGTGCCACCCTCAGCCATAACTATACAGCCTCTGAGCTACAAAGCACAGCTCCAACAACTAAATAATGACCATGGCAGGGTACTACACATCCGTCTAATATACAGTCAGAGCTGTGTTATGAAGCTCCGCAGACACAGCAGATCGCTGGGAGTAGCACCGTTACAGATTAGATAGGTCAGAAATTCCCAGACAACCCCTATAAATACTGCCAGCAGATTTTTGACAGCAGTATTTAGATGGTAAAAAGCGATGAGAGCCAGTTCTGGTCGCCACAATTACAGGCAGATGCCTAGTTAGGAGAAGGGTCAGCTCCTTCATACTTCCCTTAGTGACCTAGGACAAAAATGTACATCATAGGTCATAAGTAAATAAAAAAGAGAATTTTGTTACTTACCGTAAATTCTTTTTCTTATAGTTCCGAATTGGGAGACCCAGACATTGGGTGTATAGCTTCTGCCTCCGGAGGACACACAAAGTACTACACTCAAAAGTGTAGCTCCTCCCTCTGAGCTTATACACCTCCTGGAGAACCAGATCTAGCCAGTTTAGTGCAAAAGCTGAAGGAGAATAGCCACCCACAAGTAAAAACAGAGCAAGAACCGGAACAACCGGAGACTCTGTCCACGACAACAGCCGGTGATAACACGCGGAACAACAAATTGCCAACAGGCAACAGGGAGGGTGCTGGGTCTCCCAATACGGAACTATAAGAAAAAGAATTTACGGTAAGTAAACAAAATTCTCTTTTTCTATATCGTTCCTATGGGAGACGCAGACATTGGAACGTCTCAAAGCAGTCCATGGGTGGGAATAAACAGAAAAACTGAGAAGTAGGCGGAGCCTAACTTCACAAATGGGCGACAGTCGCCTGAAGGATGTGTCCTGCCCAAGCTCGCATCTGCCGAAGCATGAGCATGCACTTGGTAGTGCTTTGAAAAGGTATGCAGGCTAGTCCAAGTGGCAGCCTGACAGACTTGCTGAGCCGTAGCCTGGTGCCTGAAAGCCCAAGAGGCACCGACAGCTCTGGTCGAGTGTGCCTTGATCCCCGGCGGGGGAGGCACCTGAGAACACTTGTAGGCATCCGAAATGGTCGACCTAATCCAACGGGCTAAGGTCGGCTTAGAAGCAGAGAGGCCCTTACGCCGACCTGTGGTTAGCACAAAAAGAGAGGTGCACCGCCTAAGAGCAGCGGTGCGAGACACATAGATCCGGAGAGCACGCACCAGATCCAGAGTATGCAACGCTTTTTCAAAGCGATGAACAGGAGCCGGACAAAAGGAAGGTAGGGTAATATCCTGGTTAAGGTGGAAAGGAGAAACCACCTTAGGGAGAAAGTCCGGAGTCGGACGGAGAACCACCTTGTCTTGATGAAAAACCAAAAAAGGTGACTCCGAAGAGAGCGCAGCCAAATCAGAGACTCTCCTGAGGGAAGTTATGGCCACTAGAAAGACCACTTTATGTGAAAGACGAAACAAAGAAACCTCCCTAAGAGGCTCAAAGGGGGTTTCTGCAAAACCGTGAGAACCAAATTGAGGTCCCAGGGATCCAAGGGCCGCCGGTAAGGCGGAATGATGTGAGACGCACCTTGCATGAAGGTGCGAACCTGAGCCAGCCGGGTGATACGCCGCTGGAACAGCACTGACAGAGCCGAGACTTGTCCCTTGAGAGAGTTGAGGGACAGTCCCAGCTGCAGACCGGACTGTAGAAAAGACAGAAGGGTCAGCAAGGAAAAAAGCCAAGGAGGATGGCCGGAAGAGCGACACCAGGACAGGAAAATTTTCCAAGTCCTGTGATAGATTTTGGCAGAGGAAGACTGACGGGCCCGAGTCATAGTGGAGATGACTTCAGGGGGGATACCAGAAGCCGTCAAGATCCAGGACTCAAGAGCCACGCCGTCAATCTGAGAGCCGCAGAATTCTGGCGGAAAAACGGACCTTGTGAGAGAAGGTCTGGACGGTCCGGAAGATACAACGGCACCTATACGGACAGATGGAGCAGGTCTGGGTACCAAGCTCGCCTGGGCCAGTCCGGAGCAATGAGGATGACTCGACAACCCTCCATTCTGATCTTGCGCAGTACTCTGGGCAAGAGAGCTAGAGGGGGAAACACGTAGGACAGACGAAACTGGGACCAGTCTTGAACCAGAGCGTCCGCGGCGAATGCCTGAGGATCGTGGGAGCGAGCCACGTAAACCGGAACCTTGTTGTTGTGACGGGATGCCATTAGGTCCACTTCCGGAGTGCCCCACTTGCGGCAGATTGACTGAAACACTGCCGGATGCAGGGACCACTCACCACTGTCCACGGTTTGACGGCTGAGATAATCTGCCTCCCAGTTTTCCACGCCTGGGATGTGGACTGCGGATATGGTGGACTTGGAGTCCTCCGTCCATTGAAGGATGCGTTGTACCTCCAACATTGCCAGGCGGCTGCGTGTCCCGCCTTGGTGATTGATGTAGGCAACCGCTGTCGTGTTGTCTGACTGGACTCGGATGTGCTTGCCCGCCAATAGGTGGTGAAAAGCTAGGAGAGCCAGAAGCACGGCTCTGGTTTCCAGCACATTGATCGAGAGGGCTGACTCGGACGGAGTCCAAGTGCCCTGTGCTCAGCGGTGGAGACATACCGCTCCCCAGCCGGATAGACTGGCATCCGTGGTGAGGATCACCCAGGACGGGGCCAGGAAGGAGCGTCCCTGAGACAGAGAGAGGGGCCGAAGCCACCACTGAAGAGAGCTCCTGGTCTGTGGCGACAGAGCCACTAACCTGTGCAAGGAGGAAGGCCGCTTGTCCCAACAGCGGAGAATGTCCAGCTGCAATGGACGCAGATGAAACTGGGCAAAGGGAACAGCCTCGATTGACGCCACCATCTGACCCAGCACCTGCATCAGGTGCCTGATGGAATATCGGCGGGGCCTCAGCAGAGAGCGCACCGCCAGTTGGAGGGACTGCTGTTTGATTAAGGGCAACTTCACAAGTGCCGGCAGAGTCTCGAACTGCATCCCTAGGTACGTGAGCCTCTGGGTCGGAGTCAGAGTGGATTTGGGCAGATTGACAAGCGACCCGAATTGGGCTAGAGTGGCGAGAGTGAGCGAGACACTCCGCTGACAGTCTGCGCTGGATGAAGCCTTGACTAGAAGGTCGTCCAGGTAAGGAATCACTGCCAACCCCTGGAGGTGCAGAACCGCAACCACTGCTGCCATGACCTTGGTGAATACTCGAGGGGCCGTGGCTAACCCGAAGGGAAGAGCCACTAATTGGAAATGTTCCTCTCCGATTGCAAAATGTAGCCAACGCTGGTGAGAAACTGCAATTGGCACATGGAGATAAGCATCTCTGATGTCGATGGATGCCAGAAAATCCCCTTGTGTCATTGAGGCAATGACTGACCGCAGAGACTCCATGCGAAAATGCCGCACCTGAACATGCTTGTTGAGAAGCTTGAGATCCAGGATGGGCCGGAAGGAACCGTCCTTTTTGGGGACTAGGAAGAGATTTGAGTAGAAACCTCTGAACCGTTCCCGGGCGGGAACCGGTACAATTACTCCGTTGGCCTGCAAGGATGCCACGGCCTGAGAGAAGGCGGCGGCCTTGGAGCAGGGGGGAGTCGACAGAAAAAATCTGTCTGGCGGGTTGGAAGAGAATTCTATCCTGTAGCCGTGGGAGATGATATCCCGCACCCACTGATCGGTAGACGTGTTGAAACCACGCGTCGCCAAAGTGGGAGAGCCTGCCACCGACTAAGGACGTTGCTGGCGCGGACAGATAGTCACGAGGAGGCTGCCTTAGTGGCAGCAGCTCCTGCGGTCTTCTGTGGACGCGCTTTTGTGCGCCAGTTGGATTTTTGGTCCTTGGCTGAGTTAGTGGACGAGGCCGAGGGCTTAGAGGACGACCAGTTGGAGGAACGAAAGGAACGAAACCTCGACTGATTCCGACCTTGGACAGGTTTCCTGGTTTTGGTTTGTGGCATGGAAGTACTCTTCCCGCCAGTAGCTTCCTTAATAATTTCATCCAGCTGTTCACCGAACAGCCTGGACCCAGCAAAAGGGAGTCCAGCAAGGTACTTCTTTGAAGAAGCATCTGCCTTCCACTCACGAAGCCACAAGATCCTGCGGATAGCGAGGGAATTAGCCGAAGCCACCGCAGTGCGGTGAGAAGCCTCCAGCATGGCAGACATGGCATAGGATGAAAAAGCTGAAGCTTGGGAAGTTAAGGTAACCATTTCGGGCATAGATTCCCTGGCGAGGGAATGCATCTCCTCTAGAGAAGCAGAGATGGCTTTGAGAGCCCACACTGCTGCAAAAGTTGGGGAGAACGAGGCCCCTGCCGCCTCATATACAGATTTGGCCAGAAGGTCAACCTGGTGGTCAGTGGAATCCTTAAGAGAGGTGCCATCAGCCACTGATACAACGGTCCGGGCTGAGAGTCTAGACACCGGGGGGTCTACCTTTGGTGAATGAGCCCACTCCTTGACCACCTCAGGTGGAAAGGGAAAACGGTCATCAGAACCACGCTTTGGGAAGCGTTTGTCAGGACAGGCCCTAGGCTTGGTCACAGCGGCCTGAAAACTGGAGTGGTTAAAGAACACACTCTTTGTCCTCTTAGGCGAGGTAAACTGGTGCTTTTCTGCCAGAGAGGGTTGCTCCTCTGATACTGGCGGATTAAGATCCAGTACAGAATTAATGGACGCAATCAAATCACTAACATCTGAGTCACTTTCGGACAGATCAATGGGGCACATGGAGGTAGCCTCCGAGCCCCCTGTAAAGGCATCCTCCTCGTCCTGCGAGTCAGCTTCTGAAAAAGAGCCGCGGGACGAGGAAGGAGAGGGAGCCCTGCGTCTCCTTTTAGGAGGACGGGGTCTGGGACCAGATGATGAATCCTCTGTGAGCTCCGGTCCTGAGAGAGCCCTAGCAGCAGAGGCACCCTGTGAAGGGGGCTGATGCATGTTCACCAAAGTCCTGGACAGCTGTCCCATGGAGTCGGCAAAAGACTGGGAGATAGACCTAGATAAGGGGGTTCAGCCACAGGAGCCGGAGCAGCCGGAGAGACCACTGGGGGTGCGATTCCAGGCTGAGGCATCGTCAGGTTAGAGCAGGCATCACAATGTGGATAGGTGCTCGGTTCAGGCAGTAGGAGCTTACATGCAGTGCATACTGAATACAGCTTTGGAGCCTTGCTCCTCGTGTGAGACATGCTGCTGGAGTGGGGGCTCTGCCAGAATGACCCCCAGAGAGTATATACAGAGGTCCACAACCAGAGGTTGTGGCTTACCAGACCGCTGGAGCGGTGTTGTGTGCCCTCCAGATCCCAAAGCCCGGACCCCCAAGCACCTCAGCAGGGATGCTGCAGACCAGTGCTGATCGCAGGGAAAAACGCTGAGAAAATGGCCGCCGGAGTGAAGAGAGGGGGCGGGACTCACTCTGGGAGCGGGATCTGGAGGGCCATAGTGACTTACAGGGGAGAAGACATGTACCCAGTGAGGAGTGTCCCACCCCTGTGCAGAACGGCCGCTGGGCGGAGCCGCGCTGTCCCTCTGCATGAATGACATGCGAGGGCAGTGAAACCGAAAGTAGGCCTCCGGCGAAGCCGGGGCCTAAATTTGAGCGGTGCGGCTGGCGCGCAGGCACCATCGGCGCGGTTCTCAGGCGACAGCCAGAGAACCCGCCGGAAATGTCATAAAACTCACTCAGCACACTCTCCCACAACAATAAAGTACAGGGACCCCCAATATATAAACGTCTCAGGTACTTAGCTTGCTGAGACGCAGGGTTCCAAGTCCCTGGAGATGAGTGCTCCGGTCCAGCAGGATCCTGAAGGGCTGCGGATGGAGACCGGTCTCCTGCCAAGCATGGAGAACCGTGCTGGCTCCGACTTCAAGCCAGAGCCCAGGAGGGATGGTGAAGGAGCACGGCATGTAAGGCTCCAGCCTTGGAATCAACCTTAACAGCACCGCCGACACAGTGGGGTGAGAAGGGACATGCCGGGGGTCCAGGCTTGGACCCGCTTTTCTTCAAACTCCTTCCAAAAATGAAAAATCAGATGAGAATGCATGTGTGGATGTATGCCTCCTGAACACAAAGCGATAAACTGGCTAGATCTGGTTCTACAGGGGGTGTATAAGCTCAGAGGGAGGAGCTACACTTTTGAGTGTAGTACTTTGTGTGTCCTCCGGAGGCAGAAGCTATACACCCAATGTCTGGGTCTCCCATAGGAACGATAAAGAAATTAGTAAGCTTGTACTTTTTACATCGGCCATTGGTGCTTTTCAGGAATAGTTTTCAGCAGACTCTATCAACAGAGACAGGATTCCAATGACAGCTAACATCTCTATATAACGCTTATATCAGAGTCCTCCAATATATGATGTCACAGCTGACCCTGTTCCCCTCCCTTCATAGTGACCTTCATAATGGGGGGCTCATTACAAGCTTCTGTGCAAAAGATAGGGTCAGGATCTGACCATTGTGGCTATGTACACGTGTTCTTTCCTGAAACAAGAGGAAGTTACAGTCTAAAAAGAAGTGTTTTTGTTTTTTTTTTATTTTAGTACAAAGATTGTGATATGGGAAAAAAAAAATAGCACAATGAAAATTTATTTAACCCCTTCGCGACCGATTTCGTGGATTCCGGGTTTTTTTTGCTATTTTTCTTCTGAGAGACGTAACTTTTTTATTTTTCTATCAATCTTGCTATATGAGGGCTTGTTTTTTTGCGGAACAAGCTGTGCTTTAAAATGAAACCATAGGTTTTACCATATAGTGTACTGGAAACCGGCAAAAAAAAAAATTCCAAGTGCAGAAAAATTGCAAAACAAAGTGCGATTGCACTATTATTTTTGAGATATTTTATTCACAGTGTTCAGAATATGGTAAAACTGTTATGTCGGTGTGATGCCTGAGATCGGTGCGAGATCGTAGACACCAAACATGTGTAGGTTTACTTTTATATATGGGGTAAAAAAAAGTTAAGAAGTTTGTTGAAAAAAGTGGTGTACGTTTTGCGCCATTTTCCGCGACCCGTAGAGTTCTCATTTTTTGGTATCTATGGATCAGTGATGGCTTATGTTTTGCGTCTCGAGCTGACGTTTTTACCTGTACCATTTTTGCGCAGATGCCACGTTTTGATTGCCTGTTATTACATTTTGCGCAAAATTAGTGGCAACCAAAAAATAATTTTGGCATTTGGAATTTTTTTACCGCTACGCAGTTTACCAGTCAGATTAATTGATTTGATATTTTAATAGATCGGGCATTTCTGAACACGATGATTCCAAATGTGTATATTTTTTTTTTTTTTTAACCCTTTAAATTTCAATGGGGTGAAAGGGGGGAGATTTGATCTTTTAAGTTTACTTTTTTTTTAATTTTTCACAACTTTTTTTAGTTTTTAACAGTCCCCCCTAGGGGGCTATAACGATCAGCAGTCTGATCGCTGGTTTCTTTCTCACGATCAGAGCAGCATCACTCAGATCGGGAGAAAAGCTCATCTCTTGTAATAAGCAGTACTCGGCTGTTTCTTACAGGACCTGAGTCATGTGAGCTACTGGAGTCATCACATGACCCTGTGCTACCATGACAACCATCAGATTCATGTGATCATGTCACATGAGTTCAGGTGTCGGCCTGTAAGTAAAGTTTTAGCGCGACTGTGATTATAATGGCAAGGTCAGATATTGACAGCACCATTTAAGGGGTTAAAAGGCACAGGTGGAACGCGATTCCACTTGTGCCTGGGAGGCACACATCATCTGTACAGCTCAGCTAACCTGTGCGCTGATCGTCGCAGCCTGAGGGATTAACATAATGACCGCTAGGATGTAGTATCGCCACACCCGCAGTCGTTAAGGGGTTAAAAGGCTATCTTGTCAGCAGTGTTTTGCTGTGCAATCTGAATGCCGCATGCTGTAGAGGTAAACACATAAGAAAGGCTTGCTAAAATATATCACCCTGTGTGCATTTACCTGCAATGTTTATTTTATCTTCAGCAGATTATCCTTGTTGGACTAGGTCAGCTAGTCCAACATGCCCCATGGATATGATTAGCAGATTACTGTCTATAGACATTGTAATTACAGAGCCTAGTGTGCGCTCTGTTACATGCTAAATGTAAATGCTCTGTGTCAGAACAACTGCTCCCAGTAAGGTAAGTGATACAATGTTAGATTCGGGGGCTCTTTTCCTACATAATGCTGCTCTCAGATGAGGAAGAAAAACCTGCTGACACAAAACTAAGGGTATGTGCGCACGTTGCTTTTTACCTGCTTTTTTGCTGCTTTTTCATCTGCGCTGTTTAATGACAAAATGGATGTGTTCTTCTATTCAAGCAAAGTCTATGGGAATTTGGGTTTCTTGTTCACACTATGTTGTTCAAAATGCTGCCTTTTTGTGGCAGAACTTTGGTCAAAAACTCAGCTTTTCAAAGAAGCAACATGTCAATTGTTTTTGCCATTTGGGTTTTGCACTGCAAAGCTGAGTTTTTGACCAAAGTTCTGCCACAAAAAGGCAGCATTTTGAACAACATAGCGTGAACAAGAAACCCAAATTCCCATAGACTTTGCTTGAATAGAAGAACACATCCATTTTGGCATTAAACAGCGCAGAAGAAAAAGCAGCAAAAAAGCAGGTAAAAAGCAGGTAAAAAGCAACGTGCGCACATACCCTAACACAAAAACTTGATTTAAACAATTACTGCTTTTCTGAAGGCTCATTCCCTTTAAGGCTATGTTCACACGCGGCATCTTTTTTGTCAGTGCATCTTAAAATGCCGTGGCAAAAACGCATCAAAAACATAATGCATTTTTACCGCGTTTTGCCCAATGCGTTTTTTTAAGTCAAATCTAATGACTGGAAGGGCTCAAAAACGCGGTAAAAACGCTAAAAGAATGGACATGCTGCATCTTCAAAAAAGCAGTGTGGACAGCAAAATCGAAATCTCATAGCCTTTGCTGGGGGAAGGAAATGCATGGATTTAGGGGCAGCTTTGTGACCTCAAAAATGCACACCAAAAACGCAGCAAAAGATGCCCTCTGTGTGAACTTAGCCTAAGAAAACCTTTTTATAAGGCCAAGTGCTTATAAAGTGTCCAAATGCCACACAAAATATAATGCAAATCAAAAAAGTTAGGAGTCTCAACACAGAAAATAGCCAGATATCCCTCCGGGAAAGACCCAGCCAAGGAGTGGCTCTTTTTAGGAGACCACCATATTAAGTGGCCCTTTTAGTCAATATCCAACTCTTGGCAAGTTTGAAGATATGACAAGGGAAATACCAAGGCCAGGTATCCATCCACAGACAGCTGTTTCGGGGTGTTGCCCCTCATCAGTGTGGAGTAAGATTCTGGCTAGGTGGGAGCAATGCCTAGTAGACCAACAAGACAAAACAATCATTGATCTCGGGGAGACCAGCCAGAGAAAAACACTGCCGGCAGCCAGCGAGGGCGCTCAACACAGTGAAATCCTAGGTGCATTGCCCCCTGGGAAATATGCAAAATATAATGGTAGAGGGGCTAGTCCATATACAAGGGCAGCCTCATAAGGTATCAGATCCAATTTAAAGCAGCGCGGTCTCAATAACAAACTGCATACATCACGACATAGATTTTGAAGGCTAGGTGAGGCGAATGTACTTACTTTGAAAATTCTCAATAATAATAATAATAATAATAATAGTAATAATCTTTATTTCTATAGCGCCAACATATTCCGTAGCGCTTTACAATTCAGGAGGATCATATACAAACAAGTAACAGTTATAGCAGATACAATATTTAAAGGGAAAAAGATAACCCTGCTCGTGAGAGCTTATAATCTACAATGAGATGAGGGGACAAGGTACAAGTGCTTATTTACAATGACAATCCAGCCATCTCAAGGAAATGATGGATAGATAATGGCTGCCTGGGCCAGTTGGCCAGAACCTGGAGATGCATTTGGGTGCCATGGAATTTGACGTGGGGTTATGTTCTGAGAAATTGTGGAGGGACGATGTGACTTTAGTACGGCTAGGGAGTCTGATAGGCCGCCCTAAGATGCGTTTTTACGGTGCATCTGAAGCGGAGTAAGGCTACTTTCAAACATCAGGTTTTTTTGCATCAGGCACAATCCGGCGTGTGCCTGATACAACGGATCCAGTGCAGAATATACAAAAACGGATGCGCCGGATCTGTTTTTTTTTTTTTGACAGATCCAGTATACCGGATCCGTCAGAAAACTGATCCCGCGCATCCATTTTTGCATCCGTTTTGTCTGTATTTTTGCCGGATCCGTTTTTTTTTTAAAATAAATTGGAGCATGCTCAGTTTAAAAAATGGATCCAGTTTTTGCCGCATTACGCCGGATTCGGCGTCCATAGGCTTCCATTGTAAATAACGCCGTATCACGCCGGATCCGGCACGATGCGTTTTATTGTCAGAGACAAAAAACATTACAAGAGACGTTCCATCCGGCCACCGCAAAAGCTGGATGCAACACAAGGCCATCCAGCACAATCTGGCGCTAACACAAATCAATGAGGATAAAACGGATCCGGCGCCGGATCCATTTTATCCATTTTTTTCCGGATTGTGCCTGATGGGAAAAAACTGATGTGTGAAAGTAGCCTAAGCTGTAATTCATCCTAGCTTCTTGTGGTAGAGCGTTCCAGAGGATTGGTGCAGCTCGGGAGAAGTCTTGAATCCGGGCGTGGGAGGTTCGAATTAGTGTGGATGTTAATCCAAAGTCATTCTCATTAGTATCTATATATATATAATTGCCTTATTCTGTCTGTCTGTCTGTCTGTCTGTCTATCTGTCTGTCTATCTGTCTGTCTATCTGTCTGTCTATCTGTCTGTCTATCTGTCTGTCTATCTGTCTGTCTGTCTGTCTGTCTGTCTATCTGTCTGTCTATCTGTCTGTCTATCTGTCTGTCATGCTCCGAAATTGTGTCCTTACGGTGACACAAAGCTGATTGGCCGCTGGGCTCGCCATGGCCCCGCCCCCCCACACGGATTGGCCTCTCGCCCCGGCTCTCTGCAGGCCCCGCCCCCCTCACGCAATGCACGCTCGCTCTGGCCCAACTGACACGGAGCCGCGACTCCCAGGTGAGTACAGACACACATCAGATCACACTCACTCTCACACATCACATCCACAACATCCTGGGATATCACTTGCTTCTACACCGGCTCCGTCAGGATCCCAGCAGCGCCACACATAACCTTGCGATGCTGGCATCTTGACGGAGGCCGTGAAAGCTGGTAACCATTATACACATCGGGTAACTAAGGTCCCTTAGTTACCCGATGTGTATCATAGTTACCAGTGTACACCGGCTCACACTCACTCTCACACACACCTCACACACACATCACATCGCATCCACACATCAAGGTCCTGCAGCGGCGGAAAATACAGACACATAACAGCACACACATAACAGCACACACATAACAGCACACACATAACAGCACACACATAACAGCACACACATAACAGCACACACATAACAGCACACACACAAATCAGATCACACTCACTCTCACACACACATCGCATCCACATACTCACAACATCCTGGGATATCGCTTGCTTCTCGGCGGCGATACTGTGCTGTTGTGAGCTTCCAGGACCTGCGGGAGGATCACATGGCCAGAAGCATGTGATATCCCCGGATGTTGTGAGTATAAGCGCGTATGTGCGATATCGTCAGTGTCTGTGTGTGTGAGTGGATGCGATCGGGTGTGTGTGAGTGGATGCGATCAGGTGTGTGTGAGTGGATGCGATCGGGTGTGTGTGAGTGGATGCGATCGGGTGTGTGTGAGTGGATGCGATCGGGTGTGTGTGAGTGGATGCGATCGGGTGTGTGTGAGTGGATGCGATCGGGTGTGTGTGAGTGGATGCGATCGGGTGTGTGAGTGTCGGCAGAGGAGCACGGCGTGCTGGAGGAGGCTGGGAGCAGAGAGGCTGATCATGGGGAAGGCTGGGAGGAGAGAGGCTGATGCTGGGGGAGGCTGGGAGGGGGAGGCTGGGACGAGGGAGGCTGATGCTGGTGGAGGCTGATGCTTGGGGAGGCTGATGCTGGGGGAGGCTGGAAGGAGAGAGGCTAATGCTGGTGGAGGCTGATGCTTGGGGAGGCTGATGCAGGGGGAGACTGGGAGGGGAAGGCTGATGCTGAGGGAGGCTGGGAGGAAGGAGGCTGGGAGGAGAGAGGCTGATCCTGGGGAAGGCTGGGAACGGGAGGCTGATGCTGAGGGAGGCTGGAAGGAGAGAGGCTGATGCTGGGGGAGGCTGGAAGGAGAGAGGCTGATGCTGGGGGAGGCTGATGCTTGGGGAGGCTGATGCTGGGGGAGACTGGGAGCGGAAGGCTGATGCTGAGGGAGGCTGGGAGGAAGGAGGCTGGGAGGAGAGAGGCTGATCCTGGGGAAGGCTGGGAAGGGGAGGCTGATGCTGGGGGAGGCTGGAAGGAGAGAGGCTGATGCTGGTGGAGGCTGATGCATGGGGAGGCTGATGCTGGGGGAGACTGGGAGCGGAAGGCTGATGCTGAGGGAGGCTGGGAGGGGGAGGCTGGGAGGAGAGAGGCTGATCCTGGGGAAGGCTGGGAAGGGGAGGCTGATGCTGAGGGAAGCTGGAAGGAGAGAGGCTGATGCTGGGGGAGGCTGGAAGGAGAGAGGCTGAGGCTGGGAGGAGAGAGGCTGATGCTGGGGAAGGCTGATGCTGAGGGAGGCTGGGAGGGGAAAGCTGATGCTGGGGAAGGCTGGGAGGACGGAGGCTGGGAGGAGAGAGGCTGATCCTGGGGAAGGCTGGGAGAGGGAGGCTGATGCTGGCGGAGGCTGATGCTGGGGGAGGCTGGAAGGAGAGAGGCTGATGCTGGTGGAGGCTGATGCTTGGGGAGGCTGGGAGAGGGAGGCCGATGCTGAGGGAGGCTGGGAGGAGGGAGGCTGGGAGAGGTAGGCTGAGAGAAGAGAGGCTGATGCACACACACACACACACACACACACACACGCGCGCGCGCGCACTGCACAACACACCACACACACACACACACTGGGAACCACAAACAACTGCCCTACACAGACACCCACACACACAGACAACGCTGCACACACACAACACCCAACACACAAACACTGCGGCACACACAAATATACGCACATACCGCACAACACACACATTGCACAAAACATACCTCCCCCCAAAACACACCACACACACAAACCGCGCAACACACACACACACAACGCTACAGACACACAGCGCTCCACAAACGCAACACACGCAACACACATACAACACCGCTCTCACCCCCCGTCACACCCAGACAACACCCAGAACATGTACAGCGCCTACACAAACACTTGGTAACTACACACAACAATATCTATCTATCTATCTATCTATCTATCTATCTATATATATATATATATATATATATATATATAACAAAAATCATACATGAACTACACAATACGTAAATTCTAGAATACCCGATGCGTAGAATCGGGCCACCTTCTAGTGATTGTATATTGATGTTATAACAGGACTTATGGACTGCCATTATTACTAGGATTTTCAGAGTAAGCACCTCAGCCTCCTCAGGTCTAATACCCCATTTACACCTTCATCTTTTCAGTAATCATTGTTTCCGTTTTCACAAGTACTAGAGACATGCTCACACACATACTAATTAATAGGTGTGGATTTTCACCCCTCTTCAGAGGCGCAGGGTCTCACACAGCGCAGCATGATGCAGAGCTGCCTGTAAGTAAAGTAATGGAGTGTCAGAACGGAGCCACAAATACTCTGCAATCCCGGGACTATGTCACAACAGCCGGGAAGTGATTTTTTCCTTTTGAAGAAAGTGGTGAGCAACGGTAAGTTTTGGGGGTTTTTTTCTCTGTAGGTTTTTTTTTTCAGATCTCCTTTTTGGACTACAGCGGACTTCCTAGACTACAGTGGAGATGGATGGGTTATTTTGTTTAAAAATTGGTAAAGGAGGGAAGGATTTGGGAAGCGTTTAGGTTAGAGATGGGGTGCCTGTCCATTACTAACACCAGAGCTGGATGCCAGCTGACATCACCCCTATGAAACCATTACCCAAGGCATTATGCAGGCGCGAAAGCAAAGCTTCATCACTAGTGCATCTAATGATGCGCCAATTCTCTGGCAGCTGCGGGCTTGTATTTTTTGGCTGGGAATGTCCAAATAACTACGGGCATTCCCAGCTTTATAATACTAGCTAAATGATGGACGAAACGAACGACCCCCATTATACTCAATTCTGTCACCACGTGTGTCCATCGTACGATAGATCCATTTCCTCCACAAGTTCCGGAAGAGAAAAATAGATCTTTCACCATGGGAGCCTAACTGGAGCAAACCGGATCACACTGTTTATGGGGCCTGGTCACGATTTGGGGGTTAAAGTTTAAACCTCACTAAAAAGAAAAAAAAAAAGCAATTTCACAGATGTGAGCTGTAGTCCTGCCCCATCCTATGTGTACAGGGGGAGGTGGTTTCCTCCTGACAGGCCATGCTGAGTATTGTAGTGCCCCACAGTGGTAGAGGTGTAGTCCTGCCCCATCCTATGTGTACAGGGGGAGGTGGTTTCCTCCTGACAGGCCATGCTGGGTATTGTAGTGCCCCACAGTGGTAGAGGTGTAGTCCTGCCCCATCCTATGTGTACAGGGGGAGGTGGTTCCTCCTGACAGGCCATGCTGGGTATTGTAGTGCCCCACAGTGGTAGAGGTGTAGTCCTGCCCCATCCTATGTGTACAGGGGGAGGTGGTTCCTCCTGACAGGCCATGCTGGGTATTGTAGTGCCCCACAGTGGTAGAGGTGTAGTATTGCCCCATCCTGTGTGTACAGGGGGAGGTGGTTTCCTCCTGACAGGCCATGCTGGGTATTGTAGTGCCCCACAGTGGTAGAGGTGTGGTCCTGCCCCATCCTGTGTGTACAGGGGGAGGTGGTTCCTCCTGACAGGCCATGCTGGGTATTGTAGTGCCCCACAGTGGTAGAGGTGTGGTCCTGCCCCATCCTGTGTGTACAGGGGGAGGTGGTTCCTCCTGACAGGCCATGCTGAGTATTGTAGTGCCCCACAGTGGTAGAGGTGTAGTCCTGCCCCATCCTGTGCGTACAGGGGGAGGTGGTTTCCCCCTGACAGGCCATGCTGGGTATTGTAGTGCCCCACAGTGGTAGAGGTGTAGTCCTGCCCCATCCTGTGTGTACAGGAGGAGGTGGTTCCTCCTGACAGGCCATGCTGGGTATTGTAGTGCCCCACAGTGGTAGAGGTGTAGTCCTGCCCCATCCTGTGTGTACAGGGGGAGGTGGTTTCCTCCTGACAGGCCATGCTGGGTATTGTAGTGCCCCACAGTGGTAGAGGTGTGGTCCTGCCCCATCCTATGTGTACAGGGGGAGGTGGTTCCTCCTGACAGGCCATGCTGAGTATTGTAGTGCCCCACAGTGGTAGAGGTGTAGTCCTGCCCCATCCTATGTGTACAGGGGGAGGTGGTTCCTCCTGACAGGCCATGCTGGGTATTGTAGTGCCCCACAGTGGTAGAGGTGTGGTCCTGCCCCATCCTATGTGTACAGGGGGAGGTGGTTTCCCCCTGACAGGCCATGCTGGGTATTGTAGTGCCCCACAGTGGTAGAGGTGTGGTCCTGCCCCATCCTGTGTGTACAGGGGGAGGTGGTTTCCTCCTGACAGGCCATGCTGGGTATTGTAGTGCCCACAGTGGTAGAGGTGTAGTATTGCCCCATCCTGTGTGTACAGGGGGAGGTGGTTTCCTCCTGACAGGCCATGCTGGGTATTGTAGTGCCCCACAGTGGTAGAGGTGTAGTCCTGCCCCATCCTGTGTGTACAGGGGGAGGTGGTTTCCTCCTGACAGGCCATGCTGGGTATTGTAGTGCCCCACAGTGGTAGAGGTGTAGTATTGCCCCATCCTGTGTGTACAGGGGGAGGTGGTTTCCTCCTGACAGGCCATGCTGAGTATTGTAGTGCCCCACAGTGGTAGAGGTGTGGTCCTGCCCCATCCTATGTGTACAGGGGGAGGTGGTTTCCTCCTGACAGGCCATGCTGGGTATTGTAGTGCCCCACAGTGGTAGAGGTGTAGTATTGCCCCATCCTGTGCGTACAGGGGGAGGTGGTTTCCTCCTGACAGGCCATGCTGAGTATTGTAGTGCCCCACAGTGGTAGAGGTGTGGTCCTGCCCCATCCTATGTGTACAGGGGGAGGTGGTTTCCTCCTGACAGGCCATGCTGGGTATTGTAGTGCCCCACAGTGGTAGAGGTGTGGTCCTGCTCCATCCTATGTGTACAGGGGGAGGTGGTTTCCTCCTGACAGGCCATGCTGGGTATTGTAGTGCCCACAGTGGTAGAGGTGTAGTATTGCCCCATCCTGTGTGTACAGGGGGAGGTGGTTTCCTCCTGACAGGCCATGCTGGGTATTGTAGTGCCCCACAGTGGTAGAGGTGTAGTCCTGCCCCATCCTGTGTGTACAGGGGGAGGTGGTTTCCTCCTGACAGGCCATGCTGGGTATTGTAGTGCCCCACAGTGGTAGAGGTGTGGTCCTGCCCCATCCTATGTGTACAGGGGGAGGTGGTTCCTCCTGACAGGCCATGCTGAGTATTGTAGTGCCCCACAGTGGTAGAGGTGTGGTCCTGCCCCATCCTATGTGTACAGGGGGAGGTGGTTCCTCCTGACAGGCCATGCTGGGTATTGTAGTGCCCCACAGTGGTAGAGGTGTGGTCCTGCCCCATCCTATGTGTACAGGGGGAGGTGGTTTCCCCCTGACAGGCCATGCTGGGTATTGTAGTGCCCCACAGTGGTAGAGGTGTGGTCCTGCCCCATCCTGTGTGTACAGGGGGAGGTGGTTTCCTCCTGACAGGCCATGCTGGGTATTGTAGTGCCCACAGTGGTAGAGGTGTAGTATTGCCCCATCCTGTGTGTACAGGGGGAGGTGGTTTCCTCCTGACAGGCCATGCTGGGTATTGTAGTGCCCCACAGTGGTAGAGGTGTAGTCCTGCCCCATCCTGTGTGTACAGGGGGAGGTGGTTTCCTCCTGACAGGCCATGCTGGGTATTGTAGTGCCCCACAGTGGTAGAGGTGTAGTATTGCCCCATCCTGTGTGTACAGGGGGAGGTGGTTTCCTCCTGACAGGCCATGCTGAGTATTGTAGTGCCCCACAGTGGTAGAGGTGTGGTCCTGCCCCATCCTATGTGTACAGGGGGAGGTGGTTTCCTCCTGACAGGCCATGCTGGGTATTGTAGTGCCCCACAGTGGTAGAGGTGTGGTCCTGCCCCATCCTGTGTGTACAGGGGGAGGTGGTTCCTCCTGACAGGCCATGCTGGGTATTGTAGTGCCCCACAGTGGTAGAGGTGTGGTCCTGCCCCATCCTATGTGTACAGGGGGAGGTGGTTCCTCCTGACAGGCCATGCTGAGTATTGTAGTGCCCCACAGTGGTAGAGGTGTAGTCCTGCCCCATCCTGTGCGTACAGGGGGAGGTGGTTTCCCCCTGACAGGCCATGCTGGGTATTGTAGTGCCCCACAGTGGTAGAGGTGTGGTCCTGCCCCATCCTGTGTGTACAGGGGGAGGTGGTTTCCTCCTGACAGGCCATGCTGGGTATTGTAGTGCCCACAGTGGTAGAGGTGTAGTATTGCCCCATCCTGTGTGTACAGGGGGAGGTGGTTTCCTCCTGACAGGCCATGCTGGGTATTGTAGTGCCCCACAGTGGTAGAGGTGTAGTCCTGCCCCATCCTGTGTGTACAGGAGGAGGTGGTTCCTCCTGACAGGCCATGCTGGGTATTGTAGTGCCCCACAGTAGTAGAGGTGTGGTCCTGCCCCATCCTGTGTGTACAGGGGGAGGTGGTTTCCTCCTGACAGGCCATGCTGGGTATTGTAGTGCCCCACAGTGGTAGAGGTGTGGTCCTGCCCCATCCTATGTGTACAGGGGGAGGTGGTTCCTCCTGACAGGCCATGCTGAGTATTGTAGTGCCTCACAGTGGTAGAGGTGTAGTCCTGCCCCATCCTATGTGTACAGGGGGAGGTGGTTTCCCCCTGACAGGCCATGCTGGGTATTGTAGTGCCCCACAGTGGTAGAGGTGTGGTCCTGCCCCATCCTGTGTGTACAGGGGGAGGTGGTTTCCTCCTGACAGGCCATGCTGGGTATTGTAGTGCCCCACAGTGGTAGAGGTGTAGTCCTGCCCCATCCTGTGTGTACAGGGGGAGGTGGTTCCTCCTGACAGGCCATGCTGGGTATTGTAGTGCCCCACAGTGGTAGAGGTGTGGTCCTGCCCCATCCTGTGTGTACAGGGGGAGGTGGTTCCTCCTGACAGGCCATGCTGAGTATTGTAGTGCCCCACAGTGGTAGAGGTGTAGTCCTGCCCCATCCTGTGCGTACAGGGGGAGGTGGTTTCCCCCTGACAGGCCATGCTGGGTATTGTAGTGCCCCACAGTGGTAGAGGTGTGGTCCTGCCCCATCCTGTGTGTACAGGGGGAGGTGGTTTCCTCCTGACAGGCCATGCTGGGTATTGTAGTGCCCACAGTGGTAGAGGTGTAGTATTGCCCCATCCTGTGTGTACAGGGGGAGGTGGTTTCCTCCTGACAGGCCATGCTGGGTATTGTAGTGCCCCACAGTGGTAGAGGTGTAGTCCTGCCCCATCCTGTGTGTACAGGAGGAGGTGGTTCCTCCTGACAGGCCATGCTGGGTATTGTAGTGCCCCACAGTGGTAGAGGTGTAGTCCTGCCCCATCCTGTGTGTACAGGGGGAGGTGGTTTCCTCCTGACAGGCCATGCTGGGTATTGTAGTGCCCCACAGTGGTAGAGGTGTGGTCCTGCCCCATCCTATGTGTACAGGGGGAGGTGGTTCCTCCTGACAGGCCATGCTGAGTATTGTAGTGCCCCACAGTGGTAGAGGTGTAGTCCTGCCCCATCCTATGTGTACAGGGGGAGGTGGTTCCTCCTGACAGGCCATGCTGGGTATTGTAGTGCCCCACAGTGGTAGAGGTGTGGTCCTGCCCCATCCTATGTGTACAGGGGGAGGTGGTTTCCCCCTGACAGGCCATGCTGGGTATTGTAGTGCCCCACAGTGGTAGAGGTGTGGTCCTGCCCCATCCTGTGTGTACAGGGGGAGGTGGTTTCCTCCTGACAGGCCATGCTGGGTATTGTAGTGCCCACAGTGGTAGAGGTGTAGTATTGCCCCATCCTGTGTGTACAGGGGGAGGTGGTTTCCTCCTGACAGGCCATGCTGGGTATTGTAGTGCCCCACAGTGGTAGAGGTGTAGTCCTGCCCCATCCTGTGTGTACAGGGGGAGGTGGTTTCCTCCTGACAGGCCATGCTGGGTATTGTAGTGCCCCACAGTGGTAGAGGTGTAGTATTGCCCCATCCTGTGTGTACAGGGGGAGGTGGTTTCCTCCTGACAGGCCATGCTGAGTATTGTAGTGCCCCACAGTGGTAGAGGTGTGGTCCTGCCCCATCCTATGTGTACAGGGGGAGGTGGTTTCCTCCTGACAGGCCATGCTGGGTATTGTAGTGCCCCACAGTGGTAGAGGTGTAGTATTGCCCCATCCTGTGCGTACAGGGGGAGGTGGTTTCCTCCTGACAGGCCATGCTGAGTATTGTAGTGCCCCACAGTGGTAGAGGTGTGGTCCTGCCCCATCCTATGTGTACAGGGGGAGGTGGTTTCCTCCTGACAGGCCATGCTGGGTATTGTAGTGCCCCACAGTGGTAGAGGTGTGGTCCTGCTCCATCCTATGTGTACAGGGGGAGGTGGTTTCCTCCTGACAGGCCATGCTGGGTATTGTAGTGCCCACAGTGGTAGAGGTGTAGTATTGCCCCATCCTGTGTGTACAGGGGGAGGTGGTTTCCTCCTGACAGGCCATGCTGGGTATTGTAGTGCCCCACAGTGGTAGAGGTGTAGTCCTGCCCCATCCTGTGTGTACAGGGGGAGGTGGTTTCCTCCTGACAGGCCATGCTGGGTATTGTAGTGCCCCACAGTGGTAGAGGTGTGGTCCTGCCCCATCCTATGTGTACAGGGGGAGGTGGTTCCTCCTGACAGGCCATGCTGAGTATTGTAGTGCCCCACAGTGGTAGAGGTGTGGTCCTGCCCCATCCTATGTGTACAGGGGGAGGTGGTTCCTCCTGACAGGCCATGCTGGGTATTGTAGTGCCCCACAGTGGTAGAGGTGTGGTCCTGCCCCATCCTATGTGTACAGGGGGAGGTGGTTTCCCCCTGACAGGCCATGCTGGGTATTGTAGTGCCCCACAGTGGTAGAGGTGTGGTCCTGCCCCATCCTGTGTGTACAGGGGGAGGTGGTTTCCTCCTGACAGGCCATGCTGGGTATTGTAGTGCCCACAGTGGTAGAGGTGTAGTATTGCCCCATCCTGTGTGTACAGGGGGAGGTGGTTTCCTCCTGACAGGCCATGCTGGGTATTGTAGTGCCCCACAGTGGTAGAGGTGTAGTCCTGCCCCATCCTGTGTGTACAGGGGGAGGTGGTTTCCTCCTGACAGGCCATGCTGGGTATTGTAGTGCCCCACAGTGGTAGAGGTGTAGTATTGCCCCATCCTGTGTGTACAGGGGGAGGTGGTTTCCTCCTGACAGGCCATGCTGAGTATTGTAGTGCCCCACAGTGGTAGAGGTGTGGTCCTGCCCCATCCTATGTGTACAGGGGGAGGTGGTTTCCTCCTGACAGGCCATGCTGGGTATTGTAGTGCCCCACAGTGGTAGAGGTGTGGTCCTGCCCCATCCTGTGTGTACAGGGGGAGGTGGTTCCTCCTGACAGGCCATGCTGGGTATTGTAGTGCCCCACAGTGGTAGAGGTGTGGTCCTGCCCCATCCTATGTGTACAGGGGGAGGTGGTTCCTCCTGACAGGCCATGCTGAGTATTGTAGTGCCCACAGTGGTAGAGCTGTAGTCCTGCCCCATCCTGTGCGTACAGGGGGAGGTGGTTTCCCCCTGACAGGCCATGCTGGGTATTGTAGTGCCCCACAGTGGTAGAGGTGTGGTCCTGCCCCATCCTGTGTGTACAGGGGGAGGTGGTTTCCTCCTGACAGGCCATGCTGGGTATTGTAGTGCCCACAGTGGTAGAGGTGTAGTATTGCCCCATCCTGTGTGTACAGGGGGAGGTGGTTTCCTCCTGACAGGCCATGCTGGGTATTGTAGTGCCCCACAGTGGTAGAGGTGTAGTCCTGCCCCATCCTGTGTGTACAGGAGGAGGTGGTTCCTCCTGACAGGCCATGCTGGGTATTGTAGTGCCCCACAGTAGTAGAGGTGTGGTCCTGCCCCATCCTGTGTGTACAGGGGGAGGTGGTTTCCTCCTGACAGGCCATGCTGGGTATTGTAGTGCCCCACAGTGGTAGAGGTGTGGTCCTGCCCCATCCTATGTGTACAGGGGGAGGTGGTTCCTCCTGACAGGCCATGCTGAGTATTGTAGTGCCTCACAGTGGTAGAGGTGTAGTCCTGCCCCATCCTATGTGTACAGGGGGAGGTGGTTTCCCCCTGACAGGCCATGCTGGGTATTGTAGTGCCCCACAGTGGTAGAGGTGTGGTCCTGCCCCATCCTGTGTGTACAGGGGGAGGTGGTTTCCTCCTGACAGGCCATGCTGGGTATTGTAGTGCCCACAGTGGCAGAGGTGTAGTATTGCCCCATCCTGTGTGTACAGGGGGAGGTGGTTTCCTCCTGACAGGCCATGCTGGGTATTGTAGTGCCCCACAGTGGTAGAGGTGTAGTCCTGCCCCATCCTGTGTGTACAGGGGGAGGTGGTTTCCTCCTGACAGGCCATGCTGGGTATTGTAGTGCCCCACAGTGGTAGAGGTGTGGTCCTGCCCCATCCTGTGTGTACAGGGGGAGGTGGTTTCCTCCTGACAGGCCATGCTGAGTATTGTAGTGCCCCACAGTGGTAGAGGTGTGGTCCTGCCCCATCCTATGTGTACAGGGGGAGGTGGTTTCCTCCTGACAGGCCATGCTGAGTATTGTAGTGCCCCACAGTGGTAGAGGTGTGGTCCTGCCCCATCCTGTGTGTACAGGGGGAGGTGGTTCCTCCTGACAGGCCATGCTGGATATTGTAGTGCCCCACAGTGGTAGAGGTGTAGTCCTGCCCCATCCTATGTCTACAGGGGGAGGTGGTTTCCTCCTGACAGGCCATGCTGGGTATTGTAGTGCCCCACAGTGGTAGAGGTGTAGTCCTGCCCCATCCTGTGTGTACAGGGGGAGGTGGTTTCCTCCTGACAGGCCATGCTGGGTATTGTAGTGCCCCACAGTGGTAGAGGTGTGGTCCTGCCCCATCCTGTGTGTACAGGGGGAGGTGGTTTCCTCCTGACAGGCCATGCTGGGTATTGTAGTGCCCCACAGTGGTAGAGGTGTGGTCCTGCCCCATCCTGTGTGTACAGGGGGAGGTGGTTCCTCCTGACAGGCCATGCTGGGTATTGTAGTGCCCCACAGTGGTAGAGGTGTAGTCCTGCCCCATCCTATGTCTACAGGGGGAGGTGGTTTCCTCCTGACAGGCCATGCTGGGTATTGTAGTGCCCCACAGTGGTAGAGGTGTAGTCCTGCCCCATCCTATGTCTACAGGGGGAGGTGGTTTCCTCCTGACAGGCCATGCTGGGTATTGTAGTGCCCCACAGTGGTAGAGGTGTAGTCCTGCCCCATCCTGTGTGTACAGGGGGAGGTGGTTTCCTCCTGACAGGCCATGCTGGGTATTGTAGTGCCCCACAGTGGTAGAGGTGTGGTCCTGCCCCATCCTATGTGTACAGGGGGAGGTGGTTTCCTCCTGACAGGCCATGCTGGGTATTGTAGTGCCCCACAGTGGTAGAGGTGTGGTCCTGCCCCATCCTATGTGTACAGGGGGTGGTGGTTTCCCCCTGACAGGCCATGCTGGGTATTGTAGTGCCCCACAGTGGTAGAGGTGTGGTCCTGCCCCATCCTATGTGTACAGGGGGTGGTGGTTTCCCCCTGACAGGCCATGCTGGGTATTGTAGTGCCCACAGTGGTAGAGGTGTGGTCCTGCCCCATCCTATGTGTACAGGGGGAGGTGGTTCCTCCTGACAGGCCATGCTGGGTATTGTAGTGCCCACAGTGGTAGAGGTGTGGTCCTGCCCCATCCTATGTGTACAGGGGGAGGTGGTTCCTCCTGACAGGCCATGCTGGGTATTGTAGTGCCCCACAGTGGTAGAGGTGTAGTATTGCCCCATCCTATGTGTACAGGGGGTGGTGGTTTCCCCCTGACAGGCCATGCTGGGTATTGTAGTGCCCACAGTGGTAGAGGTGTGGTCCTGCCCCATCCTATGTGTACAGGGGGAGGTGGTTCCTCCTGACAGGCCATGCTGGGTATTGTAGTGCCCACAGTGGTAGAGGTGTGGTCCTGTCCCATCCTATGTGTACAGGGGGAGGTGGTTCCTCCTGACAGGCCATGCTGGGTATTGTAGTGCCCCACAGTGGTAGAGGTGTAGTCCTGCCCCATCCTGTGTGTACAGGGGGAGGTGGTTCCTCCTGACAGGCCATGCTGGGTATTGTAGTGCCCCACAGTGGTAGAGGTGTAGTCCTGGCCCATCCTGTGCGTACAGGGGGAGGTGGTTTCCCCCTGACAGGCCATGCTGGGTATTGTAGTGCCCCACAGTGGTAGAGGTGTGGTCCTGCCCCATCCTGTGTGTACAGGGGGAGGTGGTTTCCTCCTGACAGGCCATGCTGGGTATTGTAGTGCCCACAGTGGTAGAGGTGTAGTATTGCCCCATCCTGTGTGTACAGGGGGAGGTGGTTTCCTCCTGACAGGCCATGCTGGGTATTGTAGTGCCCCACAGTGGTAGAGGTGTGGTCCTGCCCCATCCTATGTGTACAGGGGGAGGTGGTTTCCTCCTGACAGGCCATGCTGGGTATTGTAGTGCCCCACAGTGGTAGAGGTGTGGTCCTGCCCCATCCTATGTGTACAGGGGGAGGTGGTTTCCTCCTGACAGGCCATGCTGGGTATTGTAGTGCCCCACAGTGGTAGAGGTGTAGTATTGCCCCATCCTATGTGTACAGGGGGAGGTGGTTCCTCCTGACAGGCCATGCTGGGTGGTTTCCCCCTGACAGGCCATGCTGGGTATTGTAGTGCCCACAGTGGTAGAGGTGTAGTCCTGCCCCATCCTATGTGTACAGGGGGAGGTGGTTCCTCCTGACAGGCCATGCTGGGTATTGTAGTGCCCACAGTGGTAGAGGTGTGGTCCTGCCCCATCCTATGTGTACAGGGGGAGGTGGTTCCTCCTGACAGGCCATGCTGGGTATTGTAGTGCCCACAGTGGTAGAGGTGTGGTCCTGCCCCATCCTATGTGTACAGGGGGAGGTGGTTCCTCCTGACAGGCCATGCTGGGTATTGTAGTGCCCCACAGTGGTAGAGGTGTGGTCCTGCCCCATCCTGTGTGTACAGGGGGAGGTGGTTCCTCCTGACAGGCCATGCTGGGTATTGTAGTGCCCCACAGTGGTAGAGGTGTAGTCCTGCCCCATCCTATGTGTACAGGGGGAGGTGGTTTCCTCCTGACAGGCCATGCTGGGTATTGTAGTGCCCCACAGTGGTAGAGGTGTGGTCCTGCCCCATCCTATGTGTACAGGGGGAGGTGGTTTCCTCCTGACAGGCCATGCTGGGTATTGTAGTGCCCCACAGTGGTAGATGTGTAGTCCTGCCCCATCCTATGTGTACAGGGGAAGGTGGTTTCCCCCTGACAGGCCATGCTGGGTATTGTAGTGCCCCACAGTGGTAGAGGTGTGGTCCTGCCCCATCCTATGTGTACAGGGGGAGGTGGTTTCCTCCTGACAGGCCATGCTGGGTATTGTAGTGCCCACAGTGGTAGAGGTGTAGTATTGCCCCATCCTGTGTGTACAGGGGGAGGTGGTTTCCTCCTGACAGGCCATGCTGGGTATTGTAGTGCCCCACAGTGGTAGAGGTGTGGTCCTGCCCCATCCTGTGTGTACAGGGGGAGGTGGTTCCTCCTGACAGGCCATGCTGGGTATTGTAGTGCCCCACAGTGGTAGAGGTGTAGTCCTGCCCCATCCTGTGTGTACAGGGGGAGGTGGTTCCTCCTGACAGGCCATGCTGGGTATTGTAGTGCCCCACAGTGGTAGAGGTGTAGTCCTGCCCCATCCTGTGTGTACAGGGGGAGGTGGTTTCCTCCTGACAGGCCATGCTGGGTATTGTAGTGCCCACAGTGGTAGTGGTGTAGTCCTGCCCCATCCTATGTGTACAGGGGGAGGTGGTTTCCTCCTGACAGGCCATGCTGGGTATTGTAGTGCCCCACAGTGGTAGAGGTGTAGTCCTGCCCCATCCTATGTGTACAGGGGGAGGTGGTTCCTCCTGACAGGCCATGCTGGGTATTGTGGTGCCCCACAGTGGTAGAGGTGTGGTCCTGCTCCATCCTATGTGTACAGGGGGAGGTGGTTTCCTCCTGACAGGCCATGCTGGGTATTGTAGTGCCCCACAGTGGTAGAGGTGTGGTCCTGCCCCATCCTATGTGTACAGGGGGTGGTGGTTTCCCCCTGACAGGCCATGCTGGGTATTGTAGTGCCCACAGTGGTAGAGGTGTAGTCCTGCCCCATCCTATGTGTACAGGGGGAGGTGGTTCCTCCTGACAGGCCATGCTGGGTATTGTAGTGCCCACAGTGGTAGAGGTGTGGTCCTGCCCCATCCTATGTGTACAGGGGGAGGTGGTTCCTCCTGACAGGCCATGCTGGGTATTGTAGTGCCCACAGTGGTAGAGGTGTGGTCCTGCCCCATCCTATGTGTACAGGGTGAGGTGGTTCCTCCTGACAGGCCATGCTGGGTATTGTAGTGCCCCACAGTGGTAGAGGTGTGGTCCTGCCCCATCCTGTGTGTACAGGGGGAGGTGGTTCCTCCTGACAGGCCATGCTGGGTATTGTAGTGCCCCACAGTGGTAGAGGTGTAGTCCTGCCCCATCCTATGTGTACAGGGGAAGGTGGTTTCCCCCTGACAGGCCATGCTGGGTATTGTAGTGCCCCACAGTGGTAGAGGTGTGGTCCTGCCCCATCCTATGTGTACAGGGGGAGGTGGTTTCCTCCTGACAGGCCATGCTGGGTATTGTAGTGCCCACAGTGGTAGAGGTGTAGTATTGCCCCATCCTGTGTGTACAGGGGGAGGTGGTTTCCTCCTGACAGGCCATGCTGGGTATTGTAGTGCCCCACAGTGGTAGAGGTGTGGTCCTGCCCCATCCTGTGTGTACAGGGGGAGGTGGTTCCTCCTGACAGGCCATGCTGGGTATTGTAGTGCCCCACAGTGGTAGAGGTGTAGTCCTGCCCCATCCTGTGTGTACAGGGGGAGGTGGTTCCTCCTGACAGGCCATGCTGGGTATTGTAGTGCCCACAGTGGTAGTGGTGTAGTCCTGCCCCATCCTATGTGTACAGGGGGAGGTGGTTTCCTCCTGACAGGCCATGCTGGGTATTGTAGTGCCCCACAGTGGTAGAGGTGTAGTCCTGCCCCATCCTATGTGTACAGGGGGAGGTGGTTCCTCCTGACAGGCCATGCTGGGTATTGTGGTGCCCCACAGTGGTAGAGGTGTAGTCCTGCCCCATCCTGTGTGTACAGGGGGAGGTGGTTTCCTCCTGACAGGCCATGCTGGGTATTGTGGTGCCCCACACTGGTGACGTCTGTACCTGGCAGCCTGCATCAGCGGGGTCCAGCCATAATGGTTCCTGCTGTCCACAGAGGCGCCTTTCCTCAGCACGAACCTGACGATGGGCTCATGTCCGCCGCCGGCCGCCAGCTGTAGCCCGGTGTTCCCGTCCTCGTCCGTGGAGTCCACCGGCACCAGAGCCGGGCTGTCCCCGGGAGGCTCGCCCTGGCCGGCCGGGTCTGGCTCCAGCAGCCTGCGGGCACTCTCCAGGTCGCCATCCTCACAGGCTCGGAACAGCAGCTGGCACTGAGCCGGGATCGTGCACTCCATGGAGGGCGGCCGGCGCCTGCCACACAGCTGCGCGGTAACGGAGGAAGTAGCGGATCAGGGGTCACCGGAGCTGGTCAGTGCCAGTGTACAGCGCTCTGCACCGCCTCCTCTGCCGTGTACACAGATAACGGCGCCATTCCTCCAAAGACCTATAACTGGGACGTTCCCAACTTCCCAAGTATTCCCAGCAGTTCATCTGCCTGCTGCGCATGCGCGACGTGTTCCTTACACTGACCCGTCTTGGAGATCGGAGCGGCTCCTCCAGGTAGCGGCATGTGCTGGAAGGAGCCGTGTCTGCAGTGCCTGGAGAGACCCCTGCTGCCCGGTGTACAGCTAGCAGGACACAAGAGGCACGGCATTCAAGTGGAATGAGGACCAGAAGGGTTACGGCGAGGCTTACAGAAGAGCGGATCTCAACTGTGCAGCACTTGGAAAGGAGCATTGCTCCTATTGATGCCCCTTAGTGTTCCCACACATTCATACCTCTATTATGGCCCCCATAAAATATGATGCCAACAAAAGTGCCCCCCAAACACAGTATAATACACCCACAGTGAATGTGTGCCGCCCCTGCAGCAGATCGAACCTCTCGGATCCGGGGGTGATTACTCGTGGCTTGAGGGTCTCCGGACCCGGGGGCTAGGGGCCACACTCAAATGAAGAAGGGGGTATTTACAGGGAAGATATAGTTTGTGACGCCACCCGTGGTGTACGGTAATTGGGAGTACTGCCGCTGGGAGTACCCGGGGTGATGGAGTGGGGCAGCCAGATGACGTTAGTTACTCTCCACGGGTAGGGGAAGGCCCCAGGACTCTGGATGATGCTGTGGGATGCAGGGGACTGCACAGGCTCGCTGGTTGCAGGGGTTAACTTGGTACTCAGCAAGAAAGCAGACGCTAACAACCGGGTAAGGCTGCTTTCACACATCCGGTTTTTGCAGTGCGGCACAATCCGGCTCAAAAACCTATGCAACGGATGCGGCGAAAAACCGGATCAGTTGCATACGTTTTCCATGCGGCCCGTCCGTTTTTTGACGGATGCGGCTTGATACTGAGCATGCGCAGTTCAGAAAACCGCATCCGGCGTCCATAGGCTTGCATTGTAAATTGCGCCGGATGCGTCGCGATGCGTTTTTTTCACCGCAGACAAAAACGTTCACTTGAACGTTTCATCCAGCCGCCACATTGGCTATATATGCCGCATCCAGCAAAAAACGGACACAACGCAAGGCCATACGGCACAATCCGTCGCCGATAAAAGTCTATGTGGAAAAACCGCACCCGGCTGCAAAAAAAAACTAATGCGGTTTTCCCGCAAAGTGCCGTATTGTGCCGCACAGCAAAAACCGGATGTGTGAAAGCAGCCTAAATTAAGTCTCTGGGTGCCGCTGCCCTCTTGGGGGAGGTCATCCGGGTCCCGTTCCCTGCAGCACTGCCTGGTGGTCCGTGACCTGCCTCCTGGCACAAAATTTAGATTGTCCGTTGTGGCCCGGTAGCTTGGAGCTTTCTGGGCCCCGCTCCCCACTGTGGCTAAGTGAAGGAGCCTGCTCTCAGGAGCTCACGCTTGGGATTTCAGTGGGCCGCTTGCTAGGAAAGCCCTATCCCCCTCGTTGCGCTAGTGCCCCTGATCTCTGAGCTTCGTGGGAACAGTCCATAAAGGCCCTGTCCTCCGCAGGTTAATTGCCGGGTCGCCTGAAGCTTCTCCCCAACCTAGGGTCCCTGTACCCCGACGTTCCTTCAGTCACGGACCGGTGATACGACCAGGCTGCTGACCGTCCTCTTTCACGGGTTCCAGGCAACTAGCCTCAATCCCCTGCGACCGGGGGTCCGACTCCTCTAGGTCCAGACCACCATCTGCGACCTAGTCTGCTTCTCCCCTGGGAGCTACAACTCCCACCTCCCTGTTCATGACGCCAGAAATTTGAGGTGTGCCACCCGTGCCCCTTTTCTTCCTCAGAGCTCCTCACAGCTCAAGGGTTCCACTGCATTCAACTGACACCTCCCTGCCTGACCCCTAGGTGGGCGGCCCTATTCCTGCTTAAGCAGACCACCAGGTGTGGTGCAAGATGTATCTAGGATTTGCCAATGCTGGTGGAGGCATTACTGCAGGATAGAGACCCAGAACCATGGGGGTTTGAGCCCTGCATGGGGAAGGCAGATTGTGCAGAACAATGTGACGACCCGAATAGCCCAGGGCGTCACAAATGGCTCCACAATACCCTCCACATGCACAGTATCCCTCACTCCCACAAATTATGATGTCCCCACAGAGACCACCAACACAGTATGATGGCCCCAACACAGTCTTCTCACAGTACGAAGATCCCACAGCCCTCCACAATGTGATGGCCACCACAAATCCCTCCATACAGAATAAAAACACCCCACAGCCCTCCACACAGTATAATGGCCCTCCATACAGCATAAAGACACCCCACAGCCCTCTGCACAGTATAATGGCCCTCTATATAGCATAAAGACACCCCACAGCCCTCCGCACAGTATAGTGGCCCTCCATACAGCATGAAGACACCCCACAGCCCTCCTCACAGTATAATGATACCCACACTCCGAGGCAAAACTTATCATTGGTGCAGCCTATGCAGTTGCACAAGGAACCAAGAGGTAAGGGAGCCCATATCTGCCTGCAAAGGAGATAGAATTGGGCATTATTATGAGCTACTGGACTGAAAAGGGCCCGTTTACTGTTCTTGCACTGGGGACCTTTTCTGTCCGTGTCTGACAGTGCCTGAACTGTGTAATGGCCCTGCACATAGCCCTCCAAACAGTATAATGACCCCCATATACATAGCTCTCCAAACAGTATAATGGCCACCCTATTGCTCTCCAAACAATATAGTGGCTCCAGCATAGTCCTCCAAACAGTATAATGGCCCCACATATAGCCCACCACAACAGTATAATGGCCCTACACATAGCCCTCCAAACAGTATCATGGCCCCCCACATAGCCTCCAAACAGTATAATGGCCCCCCCATATAGCCCTCCAAATCCGGTTAATGGTCCCCTACATAGAAGGCCATTGAGGCTTGAAGTACCAGAGGGGAAGCCACAGCACACTGCCAACAAGGGAAGAGGAAGATTCAAAACCCCGCAGTGAGACAACTAAACCACATTTATATCAAGACCTCTTCGCATGTCTGTTTTAAAAAACGTATGTCTGGCACATTTTGTTTTGGGAATCCGTGTGTATTTATGTGTAATCCGTGTGCCGTTTGTATATACGTGTGGTGTCGGGGTTCCTCCGGGTTCAGCCCTAGGCCCCCTCCTCTTCTCTCTATATACTGCCGGTATTTGACAAACCATCATTATACTCGGTTTTCAGTACCTCCTGTATGCTGATGACACCCAATTATGCACAGTCTCCTGATATCACCCCTGCATTACAACAAAATACTAGGGATTGTCTGTCTGCTGTCTCCAACATCATGTCTTCCCTCTATCGAAGGCTATGTTCGCACGTTGCGTTTTTTTCCGCGTTTCTGCAGCGTTTTTAGCAGCAGCGTTTTTGCGCTAAAACGCATGCATTTTTGATTGCCAGCAAAGTCTATGGGAAAAGCAGAATTCCTGTCTGCACTTTGCTTTTTTTTCAGCAGCGTTTAATTTGCATATTTGTGGTCAAAAACCATGCTGAAAAAGAAGCAGCATGTCAGTTGTTTTTGCCATTTCTGCAGCGTTTCCTTAACATTGGAGTCAATGAGAAATGGCAAAACGCAACCAAAAGCACAATTCCTGCGTTTTTCATGCTTTTTACCTGCTTTTCCACTGCGTTTTTGGCTCCAAAAACGCATGCTTTTCTGGACAAAATTTTATGGGTTCTAATGTTCCTTTACACACACACAATAACCGAAAATTTACATGTTAAAAAATTAGAAACTTCACCTATTTTTCTGATAAAATGTGCATAACTACTATTTTTGCATTAAAAATGATAATTTCCCATATAGTTTTATTAAAAGTTAATTTTATACTTTTTTTCTCTTTTTTCATTTTTTTTGACTAATTCAACTTTATTTCTCAGTGTCTTGATCTCAAAAACGCATCTGCAGAAACGCAGGTGAAAACGCAGGTTAAAAGCGCTAAAAACACACTAAAAACGCGGTAAAAACGCATGCGTTTTTAGCGCTAAAAAATGGTCAAAAGCCATTTGGTCAAAAACCAAGGTAAGGAAAACGTGCAGAATAAACTGCAGGTACTCCGACGCAACGTGCGCACATAGCCTAAGGCTATGTCCGCACGTTGCTTTTTACCTGCTTTTTACCTGCTTTTTTGCTGCTTTTTCAACTGCAGCGTTTAATGGCACAATGGTTGTGTTCTGCTTTTCAAGCAAAGTCTATGGGAATTTGGGTTTCTTGTCCGCACTATGCAGTTCAAACTGCAGCCTTTTTGTTGCAGAACTTTGGTCAAAAACTCAGCTTTGCAGTGCAAAACCCAAATGGCAAAAACAATTGACATGTTGCTTCTTTGAAAAGCTGAGTTTTTGACCAAAGTTCTGCCACAAAAAGGCAGAATGTTGAACAACATAGTGTGAACAAGAAACCCAAATTCCCATAGACTTTGCTTGAATAGAAGAACACATCCATTTTGGCATTAAACAGCGCAGAAGAAAAAGCAGCAAAAAAGCAGGTAAAAAGCAGGTAAAAAGCAACGTGCGCACATACCCTGAGAGTGAATCTGTCAAACACTGAACTTCTCGTGTTTCCTACCTCTACTAATCTCTCCAATCCCAATATTGCCATTTCCATATGTGGTTCTACCATTATTCCCCAGTAGCACGCACGCTGTTGTGGGGTTTGACTCCGATCTCACCTTCACTCCCTGCATCCGATCACTCACTTGCTCATTTCATCTCGACCTCAAAAAAATCTCTAGAATTTGACCTTTTCTTACCGTTGACTCTGCAAAATCTTTCTTACTGTCGCTCTAAAGGCTGCTTTACACCAGAAGATCTATCGTGCGATAGATCGTCGGGGTCATGGTTTTTGTGACGCACATCCGGCATCGCTGGCGATGCAGGCCTGTGTGACACCTCCTAGCGACGCAGTATCGCTCACAAATCGTGAGTCGTGTACTGGTCGCTAGGTTTCATAATATCGTTTAATTTAGTTGTTCATAGTTCCCGGGGTGGCACACGCCGCTCCGTGTGACACCCCGGAAACGGTGAACATCGCTTACCTGTGACCCGCGGCTCTCGCCGGCTATGTGGAAGGAAGGAGGTGGGCGGGATGTTTACATCCCGCTCATCTCTGCCCCTCCGCTTCTATTGGCCGGCGGCCGTGTGACGTCGCTGTGACGCCGAACGTCCCTCCCACTCCAGGAAGTGGACGTTCGCCGCCCACAGCGAGGTCGGACGGGAGGTAAGTACGTGTGACGGGGGGTTACCGACTTTGTGCGCCACGGGCAGCGATTTGCCCGTGACGCAAAAAGGACGGGGGCGGGTACGATCGATTGTGAAATTGCACAATTGGTCGTACCGTGTAAAGCAGCCTTTATTCATTTTCGTCTGGACTATTGCAACTCTCTACTAATCAGTCTCCCTGTTACTAAACTCTCCTTTCTCGAATCCATTCTGAATGCAGCAGTCAGGATCATATTCCTCTCCTGCTGCTACACCGATGCCTCTGCCCTGTGCCAGTCATTGCACTGGTTGCCCATCTGCCACATCCACAAAACCCTCCACAGTTCTCACCGCCCTACATCTCCTCCCTCATCACTGTCTGTCACCCTACCCATGCCCTCCATTCCGCTAATGACTTAAGACTGATATCCTCTATTATCCGAACCTCCCACCCTTATCTCCTAGATTTCTCACAAACTGCACCAATTCTCTGGAATGCACTACCCAGTACTATTCGCTTGATTCACAATACTCACAGTTTTAAGCGTGCCCTAAAAACGCACTTCTTTACACTAGCCTAATACCTCATCTCACTTATCTAACTATTCCCATTTTGTCCTTACAAAATGTTCTTTTGAATCTGATCCCTTATATCATGTGTTTACATGCCCTCCATACACTTAATAGCACTCTGTACCTGCTGTACTTTACATATAGTGGCTGGTGACCGGATCATGCAGAGAGATTTTAATCTCCTATTTATTATATTGATAGCTGGATCACACAATAAAAGCACTCTTTACCATTCACCTTTTACGCCTCCCCTATTCCCTCATAGACTGTAATCTTGTGAGCAGGGTCCTCACTCCTCTGGGTATCGGTTGAATTTTGTTATTCTGTAATGTCTCATATTATAGGTACATGTCCCCTTTGTATTGTAAAGTGCTGCAGACAAATTTTGGTGCTATATAAATAAAAATTATTATCAGAGTATATACATATGCACTATGCAAGAGTACACCAACAATACAATTGGGAATTTTTAACAAGGGTGTGTAAACTAAATGGACTAAAGATATAGTCAAGCACCATGACATATTTCACCTACATGTAGGAGTGCAATTGAGTGCAATAATTACTACACACAAATAGCCACTAGGTGGCACTGGCACTACATGAATATGATACAGAATACACATTAGTTGTACTATATAGTTAAAGGGAACCGGTCACCACTTTTTTGGCATATAAGGCTAGGTTCACATTTCCGTTGTTTTGCATCAGTCACATGCGTTGCTTGACGCATGTGACTGATGCGTTGTACAACGCATGACAAAGAACAGAATTCATTGTCGGACACCGTTGTGTGCAGGGGCGGAGTGCGAGGAGGGTGGAGCGTGAGGGGGCGGAGCCGAGCGCGGCCGTGGCGCTGAGGACATCAATGCCACGGGGACTGCAGAGCTGGGGACAGGTGTGTGTGTGTGTGTGTGTGTACATATGCGGAGTGCGGGAGGGGGCAGAGCCGAGCGGGGAAGTGTCGGCCTCCCTGCACACGTATCCAGTGTAAATATCGGGTAACTAACCAAAGCGCATTGCTTAGTAACCCGATGTGTATCTTGGTTACGTGTGCAGGGAGCCATAGAGAGCATGCGCAGCAAAATCCTACGGATTGCGCTGCTCAAAAAACGTTACAGGCTGCGTTCCTTCCACACCGCGGTCAGTCGTTCCACGACTGATCAGTCGGGCGCAGGGTGCAACGCAGCATCATCAGTCACAATCCGCCACTCATACAAGTCTATGAGAACAACGGAATCTACCAAACGGATTCCGTTGTTTACCAGAGCAGCGGATTGTGACTGATACAATTTAACAGAAGTGTGAACCTAGCCTAAGTTGCGGCCACCACCACCGGGCTCTTATATAAAGCATTCTAACATGCTGTATATAAGAGCCCAGGCCGCTGTGAGAACATAAAAAACACTTTATATAACTTACCTAATGGTCGCGCTGCGGTGGAATTGGGTCACGGAGGCGTCTCCGTTCTCCGGTGCCGGCGCCGCCTCTTTCGGCCATCTTCGTCCTCTTTCTGAATCCTGTGTTCATGACGCGTCTACGTCATACACACTCGCCGGTCCGGGGCAGGCGCACTACAATACTTTGATTTGCCCTGCTCAGGACCTGAATGCCGGCGAGTGTGGATGACGTCGGACGCGTCATGTACCGCAGCTGACACTGGTTCGTATGGCTGCTTTTGTATCCCCTTGCCTCCCCATGCTTTCATGGCTGCATCTCTGAACCTCGGGCTAATGCAATATTTCTTATCTTGTTGCTGCTAAAACCGCTGGTTTTTGGTGTTCTGGGTCAGTGCAATAATTATTATCCTTATGCTGCTATGTGGGTATTTTTTGAGTCAGTGCAATAATATTGCGTTATATTGACTTTTTTCCATCCTGCTGCTATCTATCATTCTTGGGTTGGTGCAATATAATATATATTGGCAACGCCATTTATACTTTTTTAGCTCGTTATTAAAACACAGCCCATGTAGTGCATTTTCTTCTATTTACCTTTTGCCTTATTTGCACAGGTGGATTTGCCCCACATATCTGATCTATTTCTTTATGCACTGACTGAAGAGGAGTGTAATATTCAATCTTGTATTGAGGACCCCTAGTGGTCAAAATATATATATATATATATATATATATATATATATATATATATATATATATATATTTATCCATTATTTATTGGTGATACAATTGTGTTTTTAGGATGCTTATGGATGGAAATCATTTTCATGGCTTATCCCCTCCTTTTTTGTTTGTTAGTGTTTATTATTTTGCTGATTATTATTTTTTACCCACTACAGGTAAGCTGAAAATCTTCGTTTTTGCACATTAGCAATATACACCCAGAACTGCTCTTGGTTCTGAGTGCATATTGCACCTGACAGGTTCCCTTTAATGGTAATGTCTAGTGCAAATAAAAAGTAATATTGTAGATATGGAATGAAAAAACATCCAATCTAGTAATCAATCATAAATAGCGCATGAAGTAACCACCAATAAATTCAATAAAAATACCTGTATCCGAGAGAGCGGTGCCACCACCCCAATGTGCATTTCGGCGCAGTGCCTTCTTCGGGGGAGTGGCTAACAACTATAATAATAATTTATATTTATTAAGTAATAATTGGGGACAATTTATGCATAATATGTGTTTATTAATTAAGATGTGTCTATTTTTCACATAAGTACTTGCACTTTTATACCAGTATTTTGACCATAGTGTATAAATGCCAATGTGAGTCTTTTTTCACAATTTTAACACTTGCCCCTTTTTTCACTATCCAATTGCATCTTTCTAGAAACACAGTTGCACACCCCATATGCTACTATCACATTCTTACATTTTGCCCATGCATTTCCTTGTGCTACTATCAAATCCTTGTATATTACTCATGCACTAGCACTTTACATATGTTCTACTACATTGTATTTTTTAACTAACGCACATGCACATCGGCACCATTTTGATATCCCTGTACTAGTGTTTCCACATTTCATATTCCTGTGGCATCCAATCAGTGTGCATGCGCATCGGCATATCACTGACATGATCATCCCACATCACCGTCATTATGGGAGGATGCTGCCATCACCTGTCCAAAATCCATCCCTTTCAAGTGGGTAGAGTTGTGTCCAGGTGCTAGTGTCATCAGCTCATGATGTTTTGGGGATGTCTCTTTCCACAGGGGGTTTGTCGGCTATGACTAGGACTATGGGGTGCATTATAATATATGGAGGACTATTGAGTGCATTATAATATATGGAGGACTATGGGGTGCATTATAATATATGGAAGACTATGGGGGTGCACTATAATATATGGAGGACTATGGAGGTGCACTATAATATATGGAGGTGCATTTACTATATAATAGATACCAACACGTATAGTTTCTCTTTTATTTAATTGGTAAGAAAAAAATTCAGATGTTTGTAAAAAAAAAAATCCCCCCAAAAAATCCCTTCTGGCGCTATTTTCCGAGATCCGTTGTGTTCTCATTTTTCGGGATCTGAAGCTGTGCGCTGGCGTTCCTCCTGATAACATTTTTGGGTAGATGTGATGTTTTGATCGCCTCTTATTGCTTTTTATTGAAATGTAGCGGTGGCCATAAAAAACATAATTTTGGCATTTGGATTTTTTTTTTCTGTTACGCTGATCACTGATCAGATTAATTTATTTTATATTTTGATAGATCGCACATTTCTGAATGCAGCAATACCAAATATGTGTATTTTTTTGTTTTGTTTTAGTTTTAATAGTGGGGTGATCTGGATTTTTTTTATTTTTTTCATATTTTTTAAAAAACTTTTTTCTCACTTTATACTGTATTTAATAGTCCTGTTAGGGGGCTTGAAGCTGCAATTGTCCGATCACTTGTGCTGTACAGAGCAGAATCAGCATCAGCCTCGCTCTGTACAGCAGAAATCACAGTCTCCTATGAATGTTGCTCGCAGCCGACGTTCACAAGAAGTTTTTTCAAGGCAGACACAGGGGTCACCAGCTGATCCCTGGCTGTCATCGCAACCCATCGGCGCCCAACGATCACATCACAGGGCCGCTGATGGTGCAGGGAATGAGCACGTTAAATCCCGCTGTCAGAGATGAGATTGACCGTAAGATTTAACTAGTTAACAGCCGCAGGAGGAGGAGGCACATGAGGGCTGATCAGATGAGCCAACATGTGTAGGGAAAGATGCGGGCTCAGCGTGTGAGCCCACATCAAATGCAGGGACACAGCCTACATCCAAGGTTGGGAAGGATTTAAGACTTGTGTGACATTCAACTCTGGTTTTAGGTCAAATTTATGGAGAAACATGGAATATTCTGCAGAATTCACAAACATTCAGGCCATAGATAGATAGATGGATAGATAGATATTAAATTAGATTTATATGAAAGATATGTAGATATGGTATGGGTTGCTAGAAAAAAATATATAGGGGGACAGAAAGAAATAGAACTGAGATAAAAATATAAGATAGATGGATGGATAGATAGATAATAGATGGATAGATAGATAGATAGATAGATAGAATGAAAAAAGAGAGGACTGGCAGCACTTACCATAATGTGAGGGATATAAAGATAGATAGATAGATAGATAGATAAATAGCTAGATGAAAAGATAGATAATAGAAATAGATAGATGGATAGATATGGATAGATAGATGGATAAATAGATAGATATATTTAGATAGCTAGATATTGCACACTATACATGACACATACACATCTTATACATAACACATACACACAGCACATAATACATTACGGATAAGACACACCGCACATTATACTCACATATAGTACATACAGTAGAAGTCTTCTTCCTTCCCAGCCTCCAGGAGAGCAGTGGATCTGTAGTAGCAGCTTCTCAGGCCGGAGCAGTGCAGGCGCCCTTCCCCCCTCTCTCTCTGGTGAAGACGGGAGAAGAGAAGAGGCAGAGCACAGAGGAGGGGAGGGCACCCCCTGCTGAATCCTGGCACCGCAGAAGCAGACAGTACACAGAGCACAGTGGAGGGGAGGGCGCCCTCTGCTGGATCCTGGGCACCGCAGGAGCAGACAGTACACAGAGCACAGAGGAGGGGAGGGCACCCTCTGCTGGATCCTGGGCACCGCAAAAGCAGTAAATGAAGGTGAATTTCTGCTCCCTGCAGAACCCCCTGTGCTGTCTGCCAGCCGGCGCCCTGTGCGACCGCACCACTCGCACATAGGTAAAGTCGCCATGCTTCTATCTGTCCATCTATCCATCCAACTATCTATCTATCATCTATCTGTCTGATATCCATTTGTCTCATTATCATCTATCCAGCATCGGTCTGGCACACTGAGTCACCAGTCGATACCCCGGTGAGCCCCCGAATCGGACATAAAGGGGAGTTGCCCGCCAGGTACGTCACTGACATCAAAGATCCAGGGCTCCGACCCTTATCTTATTGCCCAGAGCCACAAATCTTCTGTGACCACTGCATTGAACTGTGTTGGCACCACATTGCCCCCGATACAGTTCAATCCTGTGACAGAGCACAGAGCTCCATGCTCTATCACTGCTCGTCTCCTAAGCCGCAGATCACTACAGGCCTGTGTCTTAGCAGATAGTGTGCCCATGAGGGCAGTGCAGTGATGTCATTGCGTTGCGCTGCTTCTATTAACCCTTCACCTACCCCTGGGGAAAAGCCCTGCTCGCGGAGGGCTCCACCATCCATGCTGCCCCATCCATCATCCCCAGTGGGAACCCGCAGCGGCAGCCCTATCATCCCTGGCCTGAAAACACGAGTGGCGTAGTCGGACTTTTTATTTTTTTCATTTAAAACTGGTCGACTGTGCCCCCGGATCCGGTACCCTTCGAGCCACGGACCGGCTGGATCCGAGCAGCCCGGCTGCCCCGGGGCGCGACATGTGCTTCAGACCTCAGTTGGTCTGAACACACTCGCCATGCTCATTGCGTGACATTAGTCACTCTTGTCGTTCTTTCTGTGTCATTATAGCTGAGGCTGCGGCATTTGCACAGCTGTTGCAGACCCTGTCTCAGAGGTTTTCGGACATGTGGTCTGAGGTTGTGCCGCAGCTGCAACAAATTACTGGGTTTTTGGTGTCTGTGCATGCCCTGGCGCAACCAGAACCTAATATAGCCCTCCCAGATAAGTTTTCTAGTGGGAGGGACAAACTTACCACCTTCAGGGAAGCCTGCAAACTATAGCTCTCCTGCAGTTGAGGTCAGCTGCACCTGCTTTGTAGTCACACCTCCTTGTCTGTGGTGTTTTTTCGTTGTGCTTCAGACCTATATAGATATATATATATACATATATACACAGGGCGGCACGGTAGCTCAGTGGTTAGCACTGCAGTCTTGCAGCGCTGGGGTCCTGGGTTCAAATCCCACCAAGGACACTATCTGCAAAGAGTTTGTATGTTCTCCCCGTGTTTGCGTTCTGTTTCCTCCGGGTTCTTCGGTTTCCTGCCACACTCCAAAGACATACAGATAGGGACTCTAGATTGTGAGCCCCAATGGGGACAGTGTTCCTGATGTATGTAAAGTGCTGCGGAATATGTTAGCGCTATATAAAAATAAAGATTTATTTTATTTTTTTTATATATATATATATACATATATATATATATATATATATATATATATATATATATATATATACTTTATTTATTTTTTTCGGGGGGGGGGGGCAATTAGAATTTCTACTAGGGGCCCCATGGTTTCTTTGTAACCCCCTGCAGATGAGACACTTTATTAGACGCCGGATTAGCAGCCATTTCTAGGTTCTAGTTCTGGAGTATTGAGCGATTATCACTGTGTAGGGTGAAGTGCAGACAAATAAAACACACAACACAATATATTATCTGTAATTTTCTCTTATTTTATTGGAATAGCAATAAGCAACATTGTAATGAAAATATTACTGGCCGTTTAATAAATTACACAAAGGTCACAGTGACTCTCAAGTCCGGCCACGATGGAGACCACAGAACTTGCTGCGGACATTGCGGACATTGCGGACCTGATGAAAGTCACTGGACCCAAAGATCCAGAGGAAGGCGAAGAAAACCCCCGGAGAGTTCTACCTCAGGGGGGGGAAAAATTCCTTCCTGACCCCATTTCTGGCGATCGGATATTTCCCTGGATCTCGTCTGTCCTGCTGCATATTGCTGTATAAGTGTACGTATAAGTGTACGTCACAGGCGCACATGGACAGGAGAGACCCCTGTGCCAGAACATGATAGGGGTCCTGTGCAGTCCAATATCTCCTCATAATGCACGATTTCCCCTGCATTTGAGATGGTAATGCATAGCTCCTCACCCAGTGGTGCTGCCAATGGCGGCAGGCCATGCCCCCGCTATGGGGCCCCGGAATCAGGGTGGCCTGGTGCCCCCACCTCCCCTCAGGTCCGCCACCGAGGATCGCACTTTCAATTGTATGGGTCCCAGCTGCCCAACCATATCGGCCCTGCTGGGTCCCATCTGCCTAATCAGGTGGGCCCTGCTGGGTCCAAGCTGCCCAACAGCTCGGCCCTGCTGGGTTGGGTCCCAGCTGCCCAACCCGGTCGGCCCTGCTGGGTTGGGTCCCAGCTGCCCAACCCAGTCGGCCCTGCTGGGTCCCAGCTGCCCAACCCGGTAAGCCCCGCTGGCTCCCAGCTGCCCAACCAGGTCGGCCCTGCAGGGTCCCAGCTGCCCAACTAGGTCAGCGCTGCTGGGTCCCAGCTGCCCAACCCAGTCGGCCCTGCTGGGTCCCAGCTGCCCAATTCGGCTGGCCCTGCTTGGTCCCAGCTGCCCAACCAGGTCGGCCCTGCCGGGTCCCAGCTATGCAACCAGGTCGGCTCTGCTGGGTTCCAGCTGCCTAACCAGGTCGGCCCTGCTGGGTCCCAGCTGCCCAACCCGGTCGGTCTTGCTGGGTCCCAGCTGCCCAACCCGGTCGGTCCTGCTGGGTCCCAGCTGCCTAACCAGGTCAGTCCTGCTGGGATCCCAGCTGCCCAACCCGGTCGGCCCTGCTGGGTCCCAGCTGCCCAACCTGGTCGGCCCTGTTGGGTCCCAGCTGCCCAACTTTGTCGGCACTGTAGCGTCCCAGCTGCCCAACCCGGTCGGCCCTGCTGGGTCCCAGCTGCCCAACCCGGTCGGCCCTGCTGGGTCCCAGCTGCCCAATCAGGTCGGCCCTGCTGGGTCCCAGCTACCCAACCCGGTTGGCTCTGCTGGGTCCCAGCTGCCTAACCATGTCGGCCCTGCTGGGTCCCAGCTGCCCAACCCGGTCGGCCCTGCTGGGTCCCAGCTGCCCAATCCGGTCGGCCCTGCTGTGTCCCAGCTGCCTAACCAGGTCAGTCCTGCTGGGTCCCAGCTGCCCAACCCGGTCGGTCCTGCTGGGTCCCAGCTGCCTAACCAGGTCAGTCCTGCTGGGATCCCAGCTGCCCAACCCGGTCGGCCCTGCTGGGTCCCAGCTGCCCAACCTGGTCGGCCCTGTTGGGTCCCAGCTGCCCAACCCGGTCGGCCCTGCTGGGTCCCAGCTGCCCAATCAGGTCGGCCCTGCTGGGTCCCAGCTACCCAACCCGGTTTAGCTCTGCTGGGTCCCAGCTGCCTAACCATGTCAGCCCTGCTGGGTCCCAGCTGCCCAACCCGGTCGGCCCTGCTGGGTCCCAGCTTCCCAATCCGGTCGGCCCTGCCGTGTCCCAGCTGCCTAACCAGGTCAGTCCTGCTGGGTCCCAGCTTCCCAACCCGGTCGGTCCTGCTGGGTCCCAGCTGCCTAACCATGTCAGCCCTGCTGGGTCCCAGCTGCCCAACCCGGTCGGCCCTGCTGGGTCCCAGCTTCCCAATCCGGTCGGCCCTGCTGTGTCCCAGCTGCCTAACCAGGTCAGTCCTGCTGGGTCCCAGCTGCCCAACCCGGTCGGCCCTGCTGGGTCCCAGCTGCCCAACCCGGTCGGCCCTGTTGGGTCCCAGCTGCCCAACCCGGTCGGCCCTGCTGGGTCCCAGCTGCCCAATCAGGTCGGCCCTGCTGGGTCCCAGCTACCCAACCCGGTTGGCTCTGCTGGGTCCCAGCTGCCTAACTATGTCAGCCCTGCTGGGTCCCAGCTGCCCAACCCGGTCGGCCCTGCTGGGTTCCAGCTGCCCAATCTGGTCGGCCCTGCTGTGTCCCAGCTGCCCAGCCCGGTCGGCCCCGCTGGGTCCCAGCTACCAAACCAGGTAGGCCCCTACTGGGTCCCAGCTGCCCAACCAGGTCAGCCCTGCTGGGTCCCAGCTGCCCAACCAGGTTGGCCCTGCTAGGTCCCAGCTGCCCAACCTAGTCGGCCCTGCTGGGTCCAAGCTGCCCAACAGCTCGGCCCTGCTGGGTTGGGTCCCAGCTGCCCAACCCGGTCGGCCCTGCTGGGTTGGGTCCCAGCTGCCCAACCCAGTCGGCCCTGCTGCCCAACCCGGTGGGCTCTGGTGGGTTGGGTCCCAGCTGCCCAACCAGGTTGGCCCTGCTGGATCCCAGCTGCCCAACCTGGTCGGCCCTGCTGGGTCCCAGCTGCCCAACTTTGTCGGCACTGCTGCGTCCCAGCTGCCCAACCCGGTCGGCCCTGCTGGGTCCCAGCTGCCTAACCATGTCGGCCCTACTGGGTCCCAGCTGCCCAACCCGGTCGGCCCTGCTGGGTCCCAGCTGCCCAATCCGGTCGGCCCTGCTGTGTCCCAGCTGCCCAGCCCGGTCGGCCCCGCTGGGTCCCAGCTACCAAACCAGGTCGGCCCCTACTGGGTCCCAGCTGCCCAACCCGGTGGGGTCTGCTGGGTTGGGTCCCAGCTGCCCAACCAGGTTGGCCCTGCTGGGTCTCAGCTGCCCAACCAGGTCGGCCCTGCTGGGTCCCAGCTGCCCAACCAGGTCGCCCCTGCTAGGTCCCAGCTGCCCAACCTAGTCGGCCCTGCTGGGTCCAAGCTGCCCAACAGCTCGGCCCTGCTGGGTTGGGTCCCAGCTGCCCAACCCGGTCGGCCCTGCTGGGTTGGGTCCCAGCTGCCCAACCCAGTCGGCCCTGCTGGGTCCCAGCTGCCCAACCCGGTAAGCCCCGCTGGCTCCCAGCTGCCCAACCAGGCCGGCCCTGCAGGGTCCCAGCTGCCCAACTAGGTCAGCGCTGCTGGGTCCCAGCTGCCCAACCCTGTCGGCCCTGCTGGGTTCCAGCTGCCCAACCCGGTCGGCCCTGCTGGGTCCCAGCTGCCCAACCAGGATGGCCCTGCTGGGTCCCAGCTGCCCAACCAGTCCGGCCAAATTCATGAATGAATTTAGCATCTCTCCCCCCCATCCATGTAATGTGTGAACAGGGCCCGAAACTGAGAGAGGAGATACTTACCTGGACTCGTCAGGGTCTAAAAACACAAAAAGCATCTGGTTTAGAACTTTGTACATTCTATTGTGATTGTGATGTCACGGAATGTTAGTGATGTCATGTGACCTGTGATGTCATCAGAACGGTCACTGCTGTTATGGATCAAGTTTACAACATCAAGAAAGAGTTAATTTAATAAATAGGTAAAATACCAGCCTCATTTTAAAATCATGAGACTCACATTTACAGGGACCCTTCTATTTTAATCCATATTATCTAGTTCCCTATGTACTAAAGGAAAACTCAACTGACGATCCTGACCATAGTAAACGACAACTCCCAGGTCATCCACTGATTCAACAGGAACAAAAGAGCTGACAGCAGAGAGTAATAGCATTTGCAGCTCGATTTCAGTTGCAAAATACTATAATTTGTCCACATAAAATGGCAAAACTACACAAAAATGGAGCCACGTGGAGTTGTCCCCACCTGTGTATTATATCTGTGTGTATATATTGATATGTGTATCTTTACATATGTACATACACATGGATGTCATAGAGGGTGGGTTCCATAGTGGGGAGCCAGTGTAATTAGCAGTTCATGTTCTGGAAGACCCCCATAAACTTGTATTACATAGTCACCATCCTATTATAGGGGCCGTAATACCGCATGTGTCCTGTAGGGGCCGCTACTTCCCACAGCAATAACAGCTAATTACAGAAGGTTTCAGCTGCCATCCCCCTATAAGTAAAGAGCCACCTACCTGCACTCATCCCCTTCCGGCTGTCAGGTCCTGGTGGCACAAGATGGCTCCGGTGCAGAACTTTGTACAGTCTATACCGATTGTGATGTCTTTTGTTGTCTATGATGTCATGTGCCCTGTGATGTCATAATAACTGCATATTACTAATATAACATTTACCTGTTGTAGACAAGTACTACATCCAAGATGGTGTACGTCTCCTATACTATAGTTCCATATCTGGATCACCGGGTTTGATTATTGTGTCAAATTCCTTTAAAGTTGTTTTGTTTCTTAAATCAACAAATACAATGGGGGAGGACTATGGGCGTACATGATACTACATGGAGGACTATGGGGGTACATTATACTATATGGAAGATTATGGAGGTGCAGTATAATATATAGAGGACTATGGAGGTGCATTATAATATATGAAAGACTATGGGGTGCATTATAATATATGGTGCATTATAATATATGCACTATGTGGGGAGCGTTATAATATATGGAGGACTATGGGGAGTGCATTTGTGGCGCCCCTGACCTGGTCAGGCACCACAGAGTATTGCACCCATGCGGGAGCAATGCTTCCAGGTAATCTCCAAAGGCCAGGATGAGGTGCACACACAAACATATAGTGATCAGGCCTCCCACATCACCAGAGGGGACCCTTGGGTAGCCAGAAGGGGTTAACTTTCAATTCCCAGCTAGGGGTGTGTTCAGGGGCTGGTTGCTAGGAAGCAGGGCAGAGAGAGAGAGGAAGTGAGAGTCGAGAGGAAGAAGTTGAAGTGTATGGAGGGGGAGCAGAGAAGCTCCCGTGCAGACAGGTCCTGAGGAGTGCTGTAGCTGAAAGCGGAGGAGAACGGAGTACTGTGGGTCGGCCTGAAGAGCATCCAGAGAAAGAGGGGTGGCTGAGTACGGAGATCCCAGTATCCGAGCACACAAGGGGAACTAGGTCCCCAGAACAGGCAGCAGATCATCCAGAGCTGCTTAACCTACAGGTTGGGGGGGTACTTCATGCCCTCACCACGACTACACAGAGCTTGAGCCAAGCAGCACACCAGGCCCATAAGGGGACAGGGCCAGAAGCCATCCCACCAAGGCCACGCTGCCGGCAGACGAGTCAGAGAGAGGGGAGCAGGGTGGTAACAGCTTCCCTGGAGGGGTCCTACTACGCTTCAAGCAAAGGATCCTCCTAAAACAGAAAGAGTGCAAGGAAGGCGAGTGGACAGCTACCCTCAGAACGGCCTCCTGGAATTCCTGGTTCCACCTGGTTATCACAGTGTCGCCCGGGCATCTCACCGTGACCTCCAAACAGTGAGTAAACACGTTAAAAGACTTCTTGGACTGTGTTTGAGTCATTCTGCGACTTGTGGTACTACAAACCCACACCGGGCCCTGGGGCTTGCCTCACTCTCAGGAGGCTACTATATCCGACTGCACCCACCATCAGCCCCAGGCGTCCCCTAACCTGCAGTGGCGGTCCCCACTGACCGCAATACTGAGAGTGGCGTCACGATCAAAACCGAAGATTCCCTACCTGTGACCAGAACCAGCTACGTGGAGTCCCTGAAGGTATGCACCGACACAACACCTGTGGGGCTTCACATCTGGCGTCACGAACAGGATAAGGACTAGACCTGTTCAGACAGGTGACCGTGTGCCTCAGAGGTCCGACCGCAAAAATTGAACCGCCGCCATATTGCCATCTTCAAAAGCGCGCGCTGCAGCCCGCGCGAGGGAGAAGAGCACCGCCCACGAAGAGGTGTGGCCGCCCCAGAATCCCCACAATTCGGAGAGCGTACTGACCCCGGAAGTGGAAAGGGAGCGCGCAGATTTCTGAAGAAAAATGGACGCTGCAGGAGGTAATGCCCCTGGTCAGGGCGACGCAGCCCAAGCGATGCCAGCCCCTGTCGCGCTGGACGCCGCAGCGCCTGGTGCCGGTGCCGCGGTCGCAGCTGCGCCGGCCGAGGTCGCCCCCATAATGCCAGTGTCCTTGTTGTATGCCCCAGGGGCGCAATGGCTGCCTCAATACGCCGGTAAAATAGACACGCTGACCGGGTTTAAGAAAAAGATCAACACCCTGCTAGACATGCACGCGATGACTGGTAAACAGAGGGCCGCTGTGGTGCTGGGACAATTGACTGGAGCAGCAGAATTGGAAGCTGAGTCCTGGGCCAATGATGACCGGAGCTCTGTTGAGACCATCTTTGCCAAACTAGCAGCTGCTTTTGAACACCGCACGGAGGGAGAGCTGAGAACGGACTTCTATCACTGCCGTCAGAAGCCCCAAGATAGTATAAGAGACTATGCCCTCAGGCTGCAGGCTGCACTACGGGCTCTCAAGCTGGTGGACCCTGTCAGTGACCAGGAAGGAAACCGGATGATGAAGGAACAATTCCTGCGGGGCCTGCGCTCTCCTGAGGATGGGAAGCAGATGAAGCTGTGGTCCCTAGAACACCCCGACGTGGACTTTGCCATTCTGAAAGACCGGGCAGTGAAAGCACTCCAACCCCCTGTGGACACAGACCCTGCCAGTTCCACGGTAGCAGGAGCGGAATCCTCCACGCAGGCCCTGATGACTGCAAAAGGACTCAACGCGCCAGCAGAGACCATAAGTACGCTATCCTCCCAAGTGCAGCAGCTCACTAAGGACGTCGCACAAATCCTGAAAGCAATGCAGTTGCCCTCAGAGACCAAAGTCCCTCATCAGATCCTGCTAGCCGACAACCCAGAGGACGTCCCTTGGATGCGGAGGAGAAGGGGTCCCCCAACTCGAGGCAGGAGCAGTGATCGCTATGACTCAGCTGGACAACCCATCTGTCGTCGTTGCCAGAAGGCAGGTCACTATGCAAGGGCCTGTCCTTTAAACGAGTCAAACCTGGGGCCGAGGGCCAGTCCTCAGGATTAAGAAGATCAGGCCCAAGTCGCTGCTGTGATCAGTACGTGGGTGGACGTCCTGTCCTGTCCATCGTCTTGGACGGGATCCCTACCCCGGCATTATTGGACACCGGCTCTCAGGTCACCACGATCCCGCATGTCCTTTATCGGAGGTTTTGGTCGGACGGCGATCTCCGACCACCGGACCCCTCCCTCACCATCTATGCTGCCAACGGACAACCTATAGACCAGATCGGGGTCAAAGAGGTAACCATAAAGGTGGGAAGGCAGGAAATGAAGGGACAAGGACTGATTGTTGTGGACACTGATGTTAGAGAAAGGAACCCGCAAATGATTTTAGGCACTAATGTCATAGAAAATTGCCTAGGGGAAGTGTTGTTGTTGCTTCACCAGATTGTTGAAGGTGCTGACGGCAGGTCGCAAAGAGCCTTGCAAAAGGAGATCCGAATCATTCTGAGGAAGCAACAGGTAAAACAGACTGGCGGTGAGATTGGTAGTGTACGGGTGATGGATGCTAACCCCATTGTGATACCCCCACGGAGTGAAATGATGATGTGGTGTAGAGCAGCGGTAGGTCTCAGAGGACAAGATTACCAGGCTGTACTAGAGCCCACTCATTCAGACCACTGGCCCACGATTCTGACAGCCAGGGGGGTAGTTGATGTACACAAGGGACGAGTGCCTGTACGGGTGTTGAACTGTGGGGAGGAGGAAGCCAGACTACCAAGGTACGCTACCATAGCCAAACTGTTTACATGCTCAGATGACGCCATAACACCTGTAGGTCCCCTGACACAAGCTGACTCAAAAGAGGGCGAGACCTCCCAAAAGCAGTTAGAGGATTGGTGCCAGAAACTACACGTGGGGACTGACTCTACACCCGACTACCAGAAACATGGGGTTTACAGGGTCGTGCAGGAATACGAGCAGGTCTTTAGTAAGAACCCACTAGACTTTGGTAGGATCAAAGGGGTGCAACATCACATACCCACAGGCAGTCATCCTCCCATTAAGGAAAGACATAGGCCTATTCCACCAGCCCATTACCAGCGCACAAAGGACATGCTGAAGGACATGAAGGAGGCAGGCGTCATAAGGGACAGTTGCAGCCCCTGGGCAGCTCCCCTAGTCCTGGTAAGAAAGAAGGATGGCACGATGAGGATGTGTGTGGATTACAGACGGATAAATCAGATAACACACAAGGATGCCTACCCTTTGCCAAGGATAGAGGAATCGCTCGCTGCCTTGAAAGCCTCTAACTACTTTTCTACCCTAGATCTTACTAGTGGCTACTGGCAAGTATCTGTAGCAGAAGAAGATCGGGAGAAGACGGCCTTCACCACCCCAATGGGCCTCTGTGAGTTCAATAGCATGCCATTTGGACTCTGCAATGCCCCCGGGACCTTCCAGAGGCTTATGGAATGCTGCCTAGGGCACCTCAACTTTGAAACCGTCCTGCTCTACCTGGATGATGTCATCGTGTACTCCAAGACCTACGAGGACCACCTGAAACACCTGGCTGAAGTCTTTGAAGCACTATCCCGATATGAAATGAAGCTGAAACCATCCAAGTGCCATTTACTGAAGCCAAAGGTCCAGTACCTAGGTCACGTGGTCAGTGCAGAAGGAGTAGCACCGGACCCAGAGAAGGTCACAGTCATCCAGGAATGGCCCACACCTACTACCGTCCGGGAGGTACGTCAGTTCCTTGGCTTGGTAGGCTACTACAGAAGGTTCATCAAGGGCTACACGAAGATGGCAGCGCCTTTGCAAGAGCTCCTGGTAGGCCACCCAAAGAAGAAAGGAAAGACCTCCGGCCCGCCATTTCACTGGGGAGAAGCAGAAGAACACTCCTTCAGACAGATGAAAGGGGCCTTGACGGGTGAAGAGATCCTAGCCTACCCTGACTACGGTCTGCCATTCGTACTGTACACCGATGCCAGTAATGTGGGACTGGGAGCAGTGCTTTCACAGGTGCAGGGAGGCAAAGAGCGTGTGATTGCTTACGCCAGCAGGAAGCTCAGGCCTACTGAAAGAAACCCGGAGAATTATAGCTCATTCAAGCTAGAGTTCCTGGCCATGGTATGGGCTATCACAGAGCGGTTCAAGCACTACCTGGCAGCCACCAAATTCACTGTCTTCACGGACAACAACCCCCTGACCCACTTGGATACTGCTAAATTGGGTGCCATGGAGCAGCGTTGGGTAGCCCGACTGGCGAATTATGACTTTACTGTCAAGTATCGAGCTGGCCGCAAGAACGGCAACGCAGATGCTCTGTCCAGGATGCCTCACCTAGCAGACGAGGGTGAAGATGAAGATGATCTTGAAGAGATTGAGCTGCCAGCGTTCCATCGCCATGGAGCAAAACAGTGTCGGCAGTCGCGTGCCAACCGCCAAGAGGTGACCCTGAACCCACTACCTCACTACAACTGGAAGGAGACCCAGGAAAATGATCCAGCGGTAGGCTTGGTAAAGAAACTGATCAGCCAGCCGGGCGCCAGCCTTGACAAAGGAGCCCCACCTGAGGCACAGTACCTATGGAAGGAGAGGGGTCGATTATTCATCTATCAAGACAAACTTTACAGGAGCATCATTGACCCGAGGACGCATGAGAAGGTGTGGCAAGTGATTGTACCACAGAAGGATACGAGGATGGTGCTAGAAGCCTATCACAATGGTGCAGGCCACTTTGGTTGGAAGAAACTGGAGGCCCTACTTAAAGTAAGATTCTACTGGGTGGGCATGAGATCTGCCCTAGAGAAGTGGTGTCGAAACTGCGGGCCTTGCAATCTTAGAAGAAAAGACCAGCACCGCCAGAGAGCACCACTCCAGCCCATCCAAACTAAACGGCCCCTGGAGATCGTGGCCCTGGACCATGTAAAGTTGGCACCCAGCAGACAAGGCTACAACTACGCTCTCACTATGGTTGACCACTACTCCAGATTCCTGGTGGTAGTACCAGTCAAGGACTTGACAGGTCAAACTGCAGCCAAAGCTTTCCAGACACACTTCTGTCGACCACATGGCTATCCAGATCAAGTGCTCACTGACCAAGGACCAGCCTTTGAAGCTGAAGTGTTTAAGGAGTTTTGTAACCTATACGGCTGCCAGAAGATCCGTACTACGCCTTACCATCCTCAGACCAATGGCATGTGTGAGAAGATGAACCACATCATTCTCGATCTTCTGAAGACGCTCCCATTGGAGGAACGAAGTCAGTGGCCAGAAAAACTACCCGATCTAGTGGACATGTATAACAACATCCCTGTGAGTTCCACGAACTGCACACCGGCATACCTGATGAGGGCCAGACCAGGGAGATTGCCAGTAGATCTGGAAATGGGAGTTGAGACCCCTGAAGACCATCAACAAGGTGCTGATTGGGATTCCAACCGCCAAGCCCAATACAAGAAAGTACAAGAGTGTGTGGAGCGAAGCCTGACTCAGCAGCGTGAGAAACAAGAAAAGGCCTACAATCGAAAAGCACCTGCTGTTCCTTTGATGCCAGGAGATATAGTTCTCAAGGGAAAGAGAAGGCGTCATAAACTTGACAATCACTGGGAAGAAGAACCCTATACTGTGTTACCATCAACGCTTAGCAATGAAAAGACATGCCTTATCAGCAAAGATGGAGGAAAAACAACAGCTGTCGTTTCTAGAGATCGCCTAAAGAAATGTCCTGAACAACTAAGAATCCCTGAAGAAATTCCCAACCCTTTGCCAGTTCAAGAACCAAAAGAAAGGATGATCCATACTGCGCTTGGAGATTTTCCAGCAAGTTGGCCTCAATACAATGGAGCAGTTGTTATTCCAGTCATTACATTCACTCAATCTAGAGAAGTAGGAGACCTAGAAGCACCTGTTCAGAACCTAGAAGTGCCAAATGTAGCTGAAGCAGAAAACCACGCATTGGTATCAGTACCCAGTACACCCAGAATTCACATTGAGACACATACATCGGGTGGGAGGACACAACCTCAGACAGATGACAGTATAGTACTGCGTAGATCAACCCGCAGCAACTTTGGTCAGCTCCCATTACGCTATAGACAAAGTACAGTTTAGTTCAAAGTGACGGTATGAAAGGTAATGTTTAACCTGTTATAGTTAAGCAACGTTTAAGCGAAATGTGCCCACAAGGACTATTGTGAGACCTTCTTAAAATGTTAGACCACTGGTTATGAACTGGCTTTAACCACAAACTTTGCATTGTAAAAAGTTGCCTTCTTGGTACCAACCACAGGGTCTGCCTGTTGAGGGGCATGGCTCTGCACCAACAAGGGGGCACGCCTGTTTATGGGGCCTGCCCTCCAACACTCGGAAGCGGGTACGCCTGTTTATGGGGCCTACCTTACACCACTCCCCTCAGGAGAGGAAGATTGGAGGAAAGGTCTGGGGAATGTGATGGCCCAGACCTGGTCACCAAAAGGACCGGCGACCTACCTCCTGGAGGTTTTTGGGTGGGTTTCGGACATGTGGGTGGTTGGTGGTGGAATGGTACCTGGCATGTTTAAATGTAAATAATTGCCCCTGTGTGGGAAAAGTTTGTAATTACCTTTTTTTTCTTTCTCTTGTCTTTGCAGCCCGAGGACGTGCTGATGATAACTAAGGGGGAATGTGGCGCCCCTGACCTGGTCAGGCACCACAGAGTATTGCACCCATGCGGGAGCAATGCTTCCAGGTAATCTCCAAAGGCCAGGATGAGGTGCACACACAAACATATAGTGATCAGGCCTCCCACATCACCAGAGGGGACCCTTGGGTAGCCAGAAGGGGTTAACTTTCAATTCCCAGCTAGGGGTGTGTTCAGGGGCTGGTTGCTAGGAAGCAGGGCAGAGAGAGAGAGGAAGTGAGAGTCGAGAGGAAGAAGTTGAAGTGTATGGAGGGGGAGCAGAGAAGCTCCCGTGCAGACAGGTCCTGAGGAGTGCTGTAGCTGAAAGCGGAGGAGAACGGAGTACTGTGGGTCGGCCTGAAGAGCATCCAGAGAAAGAGGGGTGGCTGAGTACGGAGATCCCAGTATCCGAGCACACAAGGGGAACTAGGTCCCCAGAACAGGCAGCAGATCATCCAGAGCTGCTTAACCTACAGGTTGGGGGGGTACTTCATGCCCTCACCACGACTACACAGAGCTTGAGCCAAGCAGCACACCAGGCCCATAAGGGGACAGGGCCAGAAGCCATCCCACCAAGGCCACGCTGCCGGCAGACGAGTCAGAGAGAGGGGAGCAGGGTGGTAACAGCTTCCCTGGAGGGGTCCTACTACGCTTCAAGCAAAGGATCCTCCTAAAACAGAAAGAGTGCAAGGAAGGCGAGTGGACAGCTACCCTCAGAACGGCCTCCTGGAATTCCTGGTTCCACCTGGTTATCACAGTGTCGCCCGGGCATCTCACCGTGACCTCCAAACAGTGAGTAAACACGTTAAAAGACTTCTTGGACTGTGTTTGAGTCATTCTGCGACTTGTGGTACTACAAACCCACACCGGGCCCTGGGGCTTGCCTCACTCTCAGGAGGCTACTATATCCGACTGCACCCACCATCAGCCCCAGGCGTCCCCTAACCTGCAGTGGCGGTCCCCACTGACCGCAATACTGAGAGTGGCGTCACGATCAAAACCGAAGATTCCCTACCTGTGACCAGAACCAGCTACGTGGAGTCCCTGAAGGTATGCACCGACACAACACCTGTGGGGCTTCACACATTATAATATATGAAGGACTATGGGGTGCAATATAATATATTGAGGACTATAGGGGGTGTATTATAATATCTGGAGTATTATGGCGTACAAGTATAATATATGTATCACTATGGGGGGTGCATTATAATATACGGAGGACTATTGGGTGCATTAAAATGTATGGAGGACTATCGAGTGCATTATAATGTATGGAGGACTATGGGGTACAGTAAAATATATGGAGGACTATGGGGGGTGCATTGTAATATATGGAGTACTATGGTGGGAGCGTTATAATATATGGAGGACTATGGGGAGTGCATTATAATTTATGGAGGACTATGGGGTGCATTATAATATATGGAGGACTATAGGGGGTGCATTATAATAATATATGGAGAACTATGGGGTGCATTATAATATATGGAGGACTATTGGGTGCATTATAATATATGGAGGACTATGGGGGTGCATTATAATATATGGAGGACTATGGGGGTGCATTATACTATATGGATGACTATGGAGGTGCATTATAATATATGGAGGACTATTGGGTGCATTATAATATATGGAGGACTATGGGGGTACATTATAATATATGGAGGACTACGGGGTGCAGTATAATATATGGAGGACTATGGGGGTGCACTATACTATATGGATGACTATGGAGGTGCATTATAATATATGGAGAACTATGGAGGTGCATTATAATATATGAAAGACAATGGGAGGTGCATTATAATATATGGAGGACTATGGGGTGCAGTATAATATATGGAGGACTATAGGGGGTGCATTATAGTATATGGAGGACTATGGGGGGAGCATTATGATATATCGAGGCCTATTGGGTGCATTATAATATATGGAGGACAATGGGGGGTGCATTATAATATATGAATGACTATGGGGGGTGCATCATAATATATGGAGGACTATTGGGTGCATTATAATATACTAGAAGGTGGCCCGATTCTAACGTATCGGGTAGTCTAGAATGTGTATGTAGTTTAGCAGATTGAATAATATAATCAGTAAGTCTTGAATAATGATGGTTCATATTTTGCTCGTTGGTCTCCTACTGTGCAGCACGCATCGGCGTGTTTGACAGTGGGAGACCAACGATCTGAATGGGCAGGGAGCCGGGCTAAGCTAGTAACCATGGTACACATCGGGTAACTATGCAAAGCGGTTTCCATAGTTACCCGATGTGTACGTTGGTTAACAGCGTACGCCGGCTCCGGCACACGTGTGCCGAGAGCCGGGGTAAGCTAGTAACCATGTTACACATTGGGTAACTAAACAAAGCGGTTTCTGTAGCTACCCGATGTGTACCATTGTTACCAGCCTACGCCGGCTCCGGCACACGTGTGCCGGGAGCCGGGGTAAGCTAGTGGTTTTACACATCCGGCTTTTCTCCACTTTGTCGGATCCGGCGCGCTGCCGTAGGCTGGTTTCAGATGTCCGTGTTTTAGGTACGTGTGACATCTGTTTTTAACACGGATGTCACACGTACCCATGTTATTCTATGATGTGCCTCACACATCCGTGTTTGCACACGGACCGTGTGACTTTTCATGACCCCGCACGCACACACGCAGGCATCTCTGGCAGCACGGATGTCACACGGATCGCACACTGATGTGATCCGTGTGACATCAGTGTAAAACATACCGGAGAAAATATGGGTCTTTTTAATAAAAATATTTTTTATATTTACTTCTCTCCAGCGATACTGTCTCCGGCTCTGCTGCCTCCCGCTTCTTATCGCCGCTCATTATACTCACTGAATATTCAGTGCCCTGTGGAGCTGGAAGCGGGAACAGCGCTGGGGACTTCAGTGCCGGGGACCGCATTGCTGCGTGAGTATATAGCAGTGTGTGTGTGTGTGTGTGTGTGTGTGTGTGTGTGTACATGCATGTGCGGTATGTGTGTATGCACTCGGTGTATCCATGCGTGTCTGCTATGTGTGCATATGTGCTCAGTGTGTGTGTGTGTATACATGCATGTGCGCTATGTGTGTATGCGCTCGGTGTATCCATGTGTGTCTGCTATGTGTGTATATGTGCTCAGTGTGTGTGTATATACATGCATGTGCGCTATGTGTGTATGCGATCGGTGTATCAATGTGTGTCTGCTATGTGTGTATGTGTGTCTGTCTGCTATGTGTGTGCGCTCAGTGTGTGTGTGTGCTCAGTGTGTATATGTGCTCAGTGTGTGTGTGTGTACATGCATGGGCGCTATGTGTGTATACATGCATGTGCGCTATGTGTGTATGCGCTCGGTGTATCCATGTGTGTCTGCTATGTGTGTATATGTGCTCAGTGTGTGTATATATACATGCATGTGCGCTATGTGTGTATGCGATCGGTGTATCAATGTGTGTCTGCTATGTGTGTATGTGTGTCTGTCTGCTATGTGTGTGCGCTCAGTGTGTGTGTGTGCTCAGTGTGTATATGTGCTCAGTGTGTGTGTGTGTGTGTACATGCATGTGCGCTATGTGTGTATGCGCACGGTGTATCCATGTGTGTCTGCTATGTATGTATATGTGCTCTGTGTGTGTGTGTGTGTGTGTATGTGTTGATTGGCGGTCAGGAGCGGGAGGCAGCAGAGCCGGAGAAAGCAGGTAAATATGAAAAATATTTTTATTTCACAGAAAAAATGTTTTCTCCGGTACCTGTCACACGCATGCAAACACGGATGTCACATGTATGACCATAACCATACGTGTGACTGGTACCTCATTAAACACGGATGTCTGAAAGCAGTGATACACTGTGTACAGTACAGTGGCCGTGCCGCAACTTCCTGGTCACATGCTCCGGTCACATGACAACACGTGATCGGAGCTTGTCACGCGGCTGCTGTAGTGTACACAGTGCATGGGAGCGCGCCGGATCCGACAAAGTGGAGAAAAGGTAAGTAACTATTCAAAGCGACAGTGCTGACGTGTGCCGGGAGCCAGGGTAAGTTAGTGGTTTCACACTTCGGCTTTTCTCCACTTTGTCTTGCCAGTGTGGGCTTCCAGGGGTGCAGCAGTCACCTGGGAGTCAGGGCTCCGTGTGGGTTAGGGGAATGCGTGCAGGATCGGGACCAGGGCAAGCGTCCAATGCGTGAGGGGGCGGGGCCTGGCCGAGCGGCCAATGAGTGCAGGGGGCCGGGGCAAGCGGCCAATCCGTGCGGGGGGCGGAGCATGGCCGAGCGGCCAATCCGTGCGGGAGGGCGGAGCTGAGGCGAGGCGAGCAGCCAATGCGACGGTTGTCACTGTAATGACATTAATTTTGGAGCAAGACAGAAAGACAGACAGAATAAGGCAATTATATATATACAGTAGATGGAGGACTATTGAGTGCATTATAATATATGGAGGACTATTGGGTGCATTATAATATATAGAGGACTAAGGGGGGTGCATTATAATATATGGAGGACTATGGGGTGCAGTATAATATATGGAGGACTATGGAGGTGCACTATAATATATGAAGGACTATGGGGGTGCATTTACTAAATAATAGATACCAACATGTATAATTTCTCTTTTATTTAATTGGTAAAAAAAAAATTCAGATGTTTGTAGAAAAAAAAAAAATCCCTTCTGGCGCTATTTTCCGAGATCTGTAGCGTTCTCATTTTTCGGGATCTGAAGCTGTGCGCTGGCGTTCCTCCTGATACCATTTTTGGGTAGATGTGATGATTTGATCGCCTCTTATTGCTTTTTATTATAATGTAGCGGTGGCCATAAAAACCCATAATTTTGGCATTGGGATTTTTTTTCTGTTACACTGATCACCGATCAGATTAATTTATTTTATATTTTGATAGATCGCACATTTCTGAATGCAGTGATACCAAATATCTGTATTTTTTTGTTTTGTTTTAGTTTTAATAGAGCAAACGTAGGGTGATCTGGATTTTTTTATTTTGTTCATATTTTTTAAAAAACTTTTTTCTCACTTTATACTGTATTTAATAGTCTTGTTAGGGGGCTTGAAGCTGCAATTGTCCAATCACTTGTGCTGTACAGAGCAGAATCAGCATCAGCACCGCTCTGTACAGCAGAAATCACAGTCTCCTATGAATGTTGCTCGCAGCCGACATTCACAAGAAGTTTTTTCAAGACAGACACAGGGGTCACCAGCTGATCCCTGGCTGTCATCGCAACCCATCGGTGCCCCGCGATCACATCATGGGACCGCTGATGGTGTTCCCTGCCGGAGCACGTTAAATCCCGCTGTCAGAGATTGACCGTGAGATTTAACTAGTTAACAGCCGCAGGAGGAGGAGGCACATGAGGGCTGATCAGATGAGCCGACATGTGTAGGGAAAGATGCGGGCTCAGCGTGTGAGCCCACATCAAATGCAGGGACACAGCCCACATCCAAGGTTGGGAAGGATTTAAGACTTGTGTGACATTCAACTCTGGTTTTAGGTCAAATTTATGGAGAAACATGGAATATTCTGCAGAATTCACAAACATTCAGGCCATAGATAGATAGATAGATAGATAGATATTAAATTAGATTTATATGAAAGATATGTAGATATGGTATGGGTTGCTAAAAAAATAAATAAATAGGGGGACAGAAAGAAATAAAACTGAGATACAAAGATATGATAGATGGATGGATAGATAGATAATAGATGGATAGAGACAGTCAGGGCCAGAAATATTTGGACAGTGACACAAGTTTTGTTATTTTAGCTGTTTACAAAATCATGTTCAGAAATACAATTATATATATAATATGGGCTGAAAGTGCACACTCCCAGCTGCAATATGAGAGTTTTCACATCCAAATCGGAGAAAGGGTTTAGGAATCATATGTGAGGTAGCACGGTCGGCTGCGCGGCAGAAGACACGGGATCCAGGCATTAAGGTTCACAGCACACGGTTTTAATGTCCAAACAAAAGTCCATAACACAATACATGTGCCTCTCCAGCAGAAAACTCAGGGAGTTCTGTTCACTCCCTCACACCCGGCACACCTGCCCTTGTTCCTGATTCTATTTAACCCTTCCTTCAGCCTGTAGGGAAACAGCATTAACCCTATAGTGGATTTACTTTCTATCATGGAGTGAGCACAACCGGGGCGAGACATACCGGCCGTCATAGATAACCCCGGTCACAGTCTCACATACCCCCCCCCTCAGTTCAAGCGTGCGGGGTTGAACTCCCGCCATCAAACACGGGCCGCGGGACAAGGCATCGGCGTTGCCCTGCAACCTACCGGCCCGGTGTTCAACCGTAAACCGGAAGTTTTGCAGAGAAAGGAACCACCGGGTAACCCGGGCATTCCGTTCCTTGGCGGACCTCATCCAGACCAGTGGAGAGTGATCCGTCACCAAGCGAAACTGCCGTCCCAGCAGGTAATAGCGTAGGGACTCCAAGGCCCACTTGATCGCCAGGCACTCCTTCCCCACTACGCTATAATTCCGCTCGGGAGGGGTGAGCTTCCTACTTAAGAAGGTGACGGGGTGTTCCTCCCCCTGAACCACCTGAGACAGCACTGCCCCCAGGCCGATCTCCGAGGCGTCAGTCTGTACTATGAACTCCTTCCGGAAATCAGGGTTGACCAGAACGGGCTGTCCGCACAGGACCTCCTTCAGGGCCCGGAAGGAGTCCTCGGCCTGCGGAGTCCAGCGCACCATGACGGACTTTTTGCCTTTGAGAAGGTCCGTCAAGGGGGCTGATAGTCCCGCAAAATACTTTACAAACCTCCTGCAGTACCCCACGATACCCAGGAAGGCCCTAACCTGCTTCGTGGTCAGGGGTCTAGGCCACTTCTGGATCGCCTCAACCTAGTTAATTTGGGGCTTAATCACTCCTTGGCCTATCACGTAGCCCAAGTAGCGGGCTTCCGTGAGTCCCAATGCACATTTCTTGGGATTGGCTGTTAATCCGGCTGTTCGAAGCGCGTCCACCACCGCTTGTACCTGTTCCAAGTGGGTCTGCCAATCGGAGCTGTAAATAATGATGTCATCCAGGTACGCTGATGCATACGCCTGGTGGGGTTCCAGCACTAAGTCCATCAACCTCTGGAACGTGGCCGGAGCGCCATGTAACCCAAAAGGCAAGACAACATAGTGGAAGAGACCCTCCGGCGTAACAAAAGCGGTTTTCTCCTTGGCGGACTCCGTTAGTGGCACCTGCCAGTACCCCTTGGTCAGGTCGAGCGTGGTAAAATATCGCGCCTGTCCCAGCCTATCAATCAGCTCATCCACCCGGGGCATGGGGTAGAGATCGAACTTGGATATTTCGTTCAATCTCCTAAAGTCATTGCAGAACCTTAAGGAGCCATCGGGTTTTGGTATTAGGACAATCGGACTAGCCCATTCACTCCGGGATTTTTCGATGACCCCCAGGCGTAACATTGTCTTTACTTCCTCCGATATGGCTTGTCGTCGAGCCTCCGGTAAATGCTCCTTCACAATTGGCATGACCGCGCTTATGCGGTTCTGCATACCCAAAATGTGTTCAATCACACTTTTATGGGGGGTGGGCTCTTGTTCCCATGTTTCCTTTGCCAGGTCCAACAATCCCCGGGGATGTCGCCCGTATAACAATTCAAAAGGCGAAAACCCCGTGGATGCCTGTGGCACCTCTCGGATGGCAAACATCAAATAGGGAAGCATCATATCCCAGTCTTTCCCGTCTTTTGAAATCACCCTTCTTAGCATGGTTTTCAGGGTTTTATTCAAACGCTCGACTAAACCGTCCGTTTGAGGATGATACACAGACGTACGCAACTGCTTGATCTGGAGTAGCCGGCATAGCTCTTTGGTCACTTTAGACATGAATGGGGTCCTCTGATCCGTAAGGATCTCCTTGGGCAATCCCACCCGGCAGAACACAGCAAACAACTCCCGAGCTATAAGCTTTGCTGCAGTATGTCTGAGAGGTATCGCCTCGGGATACCGGGTGGCATAGTCAACGATCACTAGGATGTGTTGGTGCCCTCGAGCGGACTTTACGAGGGGCCTCACCAGATCCATCCCTATCCGTTCAAAAGGGACTTCTATAATGGGTAACGGTACCAACGGACTGCGAAAATGGGTCAGGGGTGCAGTAAGCTGACACTCCGGGCAGGTTTCGCAGAACCGTTTTACCTCCCCAAAGACCCCGGGCCAATAGAACCTTTGCAATATTCGCTCCTGCGTTTTCTTGACCCCTAGGTGGCCACTCATCAGGTGTTTATGAGCCAAGTCGAGGACCCGCCGGCGATGCGGCTGGGGCACCACCAACTGTTCTACCCCTACGCCCCGTATTTCATCTACCCGGTAGAGTAAATCCTGCTTAAGAGCGAAATGGGGGTACCTTACCTGGGCACCGGGCAGCTGTGCCACCCCGTCAACTACTGTCACCCGACTCCGGGCATGTATTAACGTAGGGTCCTGGAGTTGGGCTGTCCCAAACGTATCCGGGGACACCTCCAACTCCGGGATGGGCTCGACCGTCTCAGCCTCTCCTGCCAATACCTCTAGGGGCGACCTACCGGGTTCACACTCTGTCCCTATCAGGGTGACCCCTACGGCAGGTGTCCCGGATTCAGGATTGTAGGGCTCAGGTCCCGGACCGACCAATATCTGAGGGGACTTAGGGGGTCCCCTCCATAAAGTCCAAAAATAGGGCAGATCCCTTCCTAGGATCACGTCATAAGGAAGAGTGTTAAGAAGTCCCACCTCATGTTGCACCTGACCGCAAGGTGCTGTGATGGTGACAATCCCCGTGGGATAGTCTCGGCGGTCCCCATGTATGCAAACCACCCCCACGGTGCGTCCTGTGGCCTTTACTTTAGCTCTCAAGGTGGATCGCACAAGGGTCACTAAGCTTCCGGAATCCAACAATCCTGTAACCGGACATCCATTCACCTGTATTTGGCACAAGTGGGGCTCCGTCTCTGGGGAGACCAGGTCAGCGGTACACACCACCTGAGCATACATTGAACCCCGCCGGGTAACCCCACAATCCATGGGCTCCGTGGTGAGTGGACACTGGGCTTCCATATGTCCCACCCGCTGGCACCGCCAACATCTAATGGGGACGGAAACCCCCTTGACGGGTTGTCGTTTAGGGTACAGAACCTTCCGGACCTCAGGAATGGCGGCCGCGGACTCAGACGGGACGGTAGGGGACTCCTGTACCGTTGTCAGCGGTGGGTCCTTGTCCCTAGGCTTGGAGGGGCCGGACCGACGGGCGGTACGCAAAGTCTCAGGGTCCCGTATCAAGTCCTGCGTAGCCACATGCCGCTCTACCAGGGACACTAATTGGTCCAGGGTACTCGGGTCACCCTGTCCGACCCACCGTTGAACGGTGACGGGTAAAGTGCGCCCAAAACGATCCACTACTACCCTTTCCACCATTTGCGCCGGGCTCAGAGTATCAGGCTGCAACCACTTTTTTACAAGATGCAACAAGTCATAGGCCTGGGAGCGTACGGGTTTGGCTTCCTCATAGAACCACTGATTTACCCGCTGAGCCCGTACATAGGTATTCACCCCCAACCGAGCCAGTATTTCGGCTTTCAGGGTCACATAGTCAATGGCGTCCTCGGCACAGAGGTCCAGGTACGCTTTTTGAGGTTCCCCCGTCAGATAGGGCGACAATACCTCAGCCCACTGCGGGGTCGGCAGCTTTTCCCGCTCGGCCACCCGCTCAAACACCGCCAGGAACGCTTCCACATCATCACCCGGGGTCATCTTTTGCAATGCTTGTCTCACCGCTTTCCGGACGCTGCCGTCGTCACCCGGTCCCGGGGTTGTTGCTGCCGGTCCGGCACGGATCGACTTGGCCAGGAGAACCATCTGTTCTTGGTGCCTTTTTTCCTGCAATTGCAAGGCTTGCTGCTGACGTGCATTGGCCTGCTCCATCTGTTCTTGGTGCCTTTTGTCCTGCACTTGCAAGGATTGCTGCTGACGTGCATTGGCCTGATCCATCTGTTCTTGGAATTTTTTTTCCTGCACTTGCAAGGATTGGAGCAGGTGTGCATTGGTCTGTTGTTGCTGTGCATTAGCCTGTTGTTGCTGTGCATTAGCCTGTTGCTGCTGTGCATTAGCCTGAGCCAAATGCTTTAGTATGTCCTCCATGGCGTCGCCGGGTTTGGGCTGTAGTATAGCCGCTCGAATCCAGGACATGCGCAGCTGGGTCACCAGGGATGGATGCTACACCTCACCGGCTGTCATGCCCGCCGATTCTCCACCATGTGTGAGGTAGCACGGTCGGCTGCGCGGCAGAAGACACGGGATCCAGGCATTAAGGTTCACAGCACACGGTTTTAATGTCCAAACAAAAGTCCATAACACAATACATGTGCCTCTCCAGCAGAAAACTCAGGGAGTTCTGTTCACTCCCTCACACCCGGCACACCTGCCCTTGTTCCTGATTCTATTTAACCCTTCCTTCAGCCTGTAGGGAAACAGCATTAACCCTATAGTGGATTTACTTTCTATCATGGAGTGAGCACAACCGGGGCGAGACATACCGGCCGTCATAGATAACCCCGGTCACAGTCTCACACATAGCTCTGTAATGCATAGCCTCCTCTTTTTCAAGGGACCAAAAGTAATTGGACAAGGGACTCTAAGGGCTGCAATTAACTCTGAAGGCGTCTCCCTCGTTAACCTGCAATCAATGAAGTAGTTAAAAGGTCTGGGGTTGATTACAGGTGTGTGGTTTTGCATTTGGAAGCTGTTGCTGTGACCAGACAACATGCGGTCTAAGGAACTCTCAATTGAGGTGAAGCAGAACATCCTGAGGCTGAAAAAAAAGAAAAAATCCATCAGAGAGATAGCAGACATGCTTGGAGTAGCAAAATCAACAGTCGGGTACATTCTGAGAAAAAAGGAATTGACTGGTGAGCTTGGGAGCTCAAAAAGGCCTGGGCGTCCACGGATGACAACAGTGGTGGATGATCGCTGCATACTTTCTTTGGTGAAGAAGAACCCGTTCACAACATCAACTGAAGTCCAGAACACTCTCAGTGAAGTAGGTGTATCTGTCTCTAAGTCAACAGTAAAGAGAAGACTCCATGAAAGTAAATACAAAGGGTTCACATCTAGATGCAAACCATTCATCAATTCCAAAAATAGACAGGCCAGAGTTAAATTTGCTGAAAAACACCTCATGAAGCCAGCTCAGTTCTGGAAAAGTATTCTATAGACAGATGAGACAAAGATCAACCTGTACTAGAATGATGGGAAGAAAAAAGTTTGGAGAAGAAAGGGAACGGCACATGATCCAAGGCACACCACATCCTCTGTAAAACATGGTGGAGGCAACGTGATGGCATGGGCATGCATGGCTTTCAATGGCACTGGGTCACTTGTGTTTATTGATGACATAACAGCAGACAAGAGTAGCCGGATGAATTCTGAAGTGTACCGGGATATACTTTCTGCCCAGATTCAGCCAAATGCCGCAAAGTTGATCGGACGGCGCTTCATAGTACAGATGGACAATGACCCCAAGCATACAGCCAAAGCTACCCAGGAGTTCATGAGTGCAAAAAAGTGGAACATTCTGCAATGGCCAAGTCAATCACCAGATCTTAACCCAATTGAGCATGCATTTCACTTGCTCAAATCCAGACTTAAGACGGAAAGACCCACAAACAAGCAAGACCTGAAGGCTGCGGCTGTAAAGGCCTGGCAAAGCATTAAGAAGGAGGAAACCCAGCGTTTGGTGATGTCCATGGGTTCCAGACTTAAGGCAGTGATTGCCTCCAAAGGATTCGCAACAAAATATTGAAAATAAAAATATTTTGTTTGGATTTGGTTTATTTGTCCAATTACTTTTGACCTCCTAAAATGTGGAGTGTTTGTAAAGAAATGTGTACAATTCCTACAATTTCTATCAGATATTTTTGTTCAAACCTTCAAATTAAACGTTACAATCTGCACTTGAATTCTGTTGTAGAGGTCCAATGTGGTGGCATGCAGAGCCCAACTCGCGAAAATTGTGTCACTGTCCAAATATTTCTGGACCTAACTGTAGATAGATAGATAGATAGATATAATGAAAAAAAGAGGACTGGCAGCACTTACAATAATGTGTCAGCTTTATGGACTGAGTGACTACGCAAGTGACCCCTACCTCCCCAATGGTACGTCACGCCACCATCACTGAGTCTCGGGGCATCCCCCTACCCGTGGAGGGGTTAAACACCCGGCTGCCCACTCCATCGCCACCGGGTACTCCCAGCTGAAGTGGTGGTACTCTACCTTACCACACACCACGGGTGGTGTCATGAACTTTAAATACACTATCCCCTGTAAATACCCCCTTTATTTGAGTGGCCGCACAACTCCCGGGTCCGGACACCCCTCGAGCCACCGCGGATCTGGATTCGAGCAGCCCGGCTGTTGACGTGGGGGCGGCACACTACGTGTGAACACGGCCTCAGCGATACATTTTTATTACATTTTTCTGAGTTTTAATAGAGAATAATAATTGCATCATTTTCTTTTTTACGCCATTTACTGATCCCCATAAATAATCTGATCGCTGTGTTTTTCAGGTCATTATGATTACAGGGACACCAAATATGTTCATCTTATTTGCTGATTTGTGATGTTTATTTTTAAAAAAGTGCAATAAGAATTACATTCATCTATTGTTTTATTATTTTTAATATTTCAATAGAATAAAAAAATCTCTTTTCCTCTCCTAGAATACAGGACACAGAGATGCTGCTCTTTACAGTGGATCTCTATGTCCTGTGTATTCTGCTGTGAAGTCATTCATCTATATAAAATCCTCTTGCTGATGTCATCAGAGCTTGTGGCTCCACAGCTAGGACAGCTTGGACTCCTGTAATTTGTTTGAAAGTTGCAGATTTAATTCCAGTTGGGGGGAACAATGAATTTATACTTTTGTTTCTTCCAGTCTCTTCCGCTTCGCATATATTTGCAATCTGTGAGCGGGTGTCTGGCACACATGCGCACCATTTCTCCTCCGCTCTGCTGTGTCTCTATGGGTGGACAGTGTTCTGATCATGTTGTTTGATCACCACTGGCTGGACATGACGCGGCGGCCAGCGGGCGTCACAGCCTATTGAGGTGACCCATGCATCACTATATGAGTCACTGCATTCCGATTGGCGCTCGCTGATTTAAAAACATATCCTTCCTTACTTAGCCTTGCCACTTGACAAAGGCGTAGCTGTTATTTATATATGACTATTGTTATATTATCAGTATATTTTTTCCATTTGAAGATCATACATAGGCACTTTTGTATGATTTTAACATTTACACAGTGGTGTTCATCTATTTGTACCCGTTCTGAATAAAATTAATTGCATTTATTGGACATCTGATCATGGCTTCCATTCTTTTTCCTCCGCAGTTGAGGTCAGCTGCACCTGCTTTGTAGACACACCCCCTTGTGCTTAAATAGCCAGGTATCCCAGCAAGCTTTGCTGACTATACAAACCATTTGTATGAAAGCCCCCTTGGAGGAAGCTAGCTGCTTTGGAGTTTCCAGAAGTCGTATCCTCTCCCTTTTTGGTTCTTTATCCCGTTTGTTTCTTATACCCTCTTGTTTCTTTAGTGCAGTGGTGGGTCTAGTGAACCTCACCTGCCTCTCACTAGTTAGGGACTCTAGAGGGCTTTTCAGGGACCCAGGGTGCTGCTTGGTGACAGTTGCGGAGACTGTATAGGGACTGGTTAGGAGAGTAGGGACAACTCATGCTCATGTGAGATTAGGAGGTGTCCATCTGTTACGTCACCACCGGAGTCTGCTCCAGTGACTTCTGCTCCGATCACCAGGCGACGCCGTGTTCCTGCCGTGGATGGTGCTGGTGATGGGAGAGGAGTCGATGCCAGCGGTGCCGGTGGGCGCAGGCTCCGATAATCCACTGGGCTGGGTTATCTTGGCTGACTGTGGGTGGCATGTGTCTTCCAGCTAAAGTTGCCAGCGTTCAGCTACAGCCACTGGGAAGACACCACACCCTTCTTATTTCCCCTCCTGTCACATGACCACTGCCAGATATAGTTCTGATTTTCCTGGCTCCTGTTACGTCCTATTCTGTTTGGTTATTCCTGTGTGCTGACTTCTGCGTGTTTTCTGACTACCCTCCTGCCTACTGTATTTGTACCTCGCTGCCCGATCCGGATTTGACCTCTGCTACGTTTGCTGACTATGTCATTGCCTGCCGATTCTGTCCCTGTTCTGCAATTCTTGATTTGACCCTGCCTGACTACTACTCTCATCGGACTACAGCCTTCCACAGGTAGTGATCACCAGGACCCTGTGTAATTCCAAATCCCTGTATAGGGGTTAAAGGGTTTCAGGGTTCTGGGGGTCCTGCTTGGTGAGTTGCTTCCCTCTAGCCTCCCCATTGCAGCCCATCTGAGTCTGTGGATCCAGGCAGGCGTTACACCATCTACCCTCTCACTAGTGCCAAGGCCCACCATTTTTATTGTGTTCCCCCTTGTCTCTAGTGCTTTTTTGTTGTGTATGACATCCCTGCGGTAACTAGGTGTCAGAAAAATAAGGTAACAACAAGGTAACAGCTCGGGTCCTACATGACTGTGCCAGTCATTACACACACCAGCACACCAGGACATTTACACTCGCTGTACCCGCCTGGGAGCCTCACCTAGCCAGATGACAGGGCTGGGCACTGTTAGATAACAGGCAGCCAACTGGGAGGAACAGACCAGACCTGGGGGAGGAGAGAGTGACCTGGGAAGTGTTAGTGAGCAGTCTGAGAAAAGAAGTGAAAGAGGAAGGAGTGAGGAGAGGAATTGTAAGAAAGGTGTCAAGACAGACCAGAGACTCTTGAGACACAGAGAAAGTGGAAGGAAACAGAAAGTAAAGTGAGGAGTAAGAAAGTTGGCGGAGTGGTAGTAAAGATACTGCAAAGACCTGAGGAGAAAGAACAGCCACTCAGAGAAGGAAAGTAGCTGAAGAGCGAGAGAGAGCAAGCTTCTAGGACAGAGGCATCATGTGGGGTGGATGGCCAGGGCTCACAGTACTTTGCACGCATGGTTTTCAGATCCCAGAACAGACAAGGACTTCAAGTCCTCTGTTAACTCTGCCAGGCGGGTGGGTTTACAGGTCTCCTCTGCCACCACAAATGTCCGAGACATCAGCAGCAAAGAGTCTGCCTGCAGCAGGACCCAGACACCGGGAGCACCTCCAAGTGCTCCACACCAGGGAGAATCCACATACACCAGAGTGCACAGGTGGAGAGTGGCACCAGGTTTGCAGGCACAGCCAGCAGGACTCGGGCGCACCTGGAATCCAGTAACGTCTCCAGGGCGTAAATCCAGTGAGTAAAAATCATCAAACTGCTCTCCCTGTCTGGACTGCTTCTTTGAGCTGCGCCTCCACGTTAACCCTTCACCTACTCCTGGGGAAAAGCTCTGCTCGTGGAGGGCTCCACCATCCACACTGCCCTATCCATCATCCCCAGTGGGAACCCGCAGCGGCGGTCCTATCATCCCTGGTCGCAAACCGTGATTGCCGTAGTCGGACTTTTTATTTTATTTTTATTTTTCATTTAAAACTGGTCGATGGTGCCCCCGGATCCAGCACCCCTTGATCCACGGACCGTCCGGATTCGAGCAGCCCGGCTGCCCCGGGGCGCGACATGTGCTTCAGACCTCGCTTGGTCTGAACACACTCGCCATGCTCATTGCGTGACATTAGTCACTCTTATCATTCTTTCTGTGTCATTCTGTGTTGGGGGCCATTATACTGTATGTAAGCCCATTATACTCCATGGAGGGCTGTTTGGGTGCACAGTTGGGGGATCATACTGGGTTGGGGGGTCACCATACTTTGCCAGATAGATGAAGGGGAGTACAGTAGGGTCATTATACTGAACGTATGGAGGATAGGAAAATTGAATGTGATATTTACAGAAAAATAATAGCGGGGAATTCGTTATTATACACAACCAGCTGTCACCCACGCCATGTAATATGTAATATACCTACAGGCGAGTTTATAAGAGCCAAGAGAACCTGTACTGTATCCCATGTTTATGAAAAACAATGTGAAATAGTTGGAGAGCGTTTTAGGAGGAGAGGTTATTCTGAGAAAAATATTATGATGGCAAAGAAAAAAACGGATGAAAAAACTAGGGAGGATTATCTTAAAATCAGTAATAAAAACACCAAAAAAAATTCTTCCCCGGACAATTATACCTGTATTGTGTTTTCCACTAGTTATAGTACAGATTTTTACCAGATTGTTAACACCATTAAAAAATTGTTGCCGATTCTATATGTAGATGACACGTTAAAAAATGGAGTAAAATTTGTGTCCAGGAAAAACAAAACTATCGCCAATAGAATATCCCCCAGTGATCATTCTAAAAAGAATAAAAATAAAAACAATCCAGGTAATGAAATAGCTGCAAAAAAATTGGTTACCTACTCGTGGCTCCTTTTAAGTGTGGCCAAAAAAAACTGTGGGTTGTGTAGATTTATGTGGAATACGGATAAAACTGTTTCCTCCGTTACCAAAAAAAGAGTTTAAAACACAGTCTTTGATGAACTGCGGTTCTGCTGGTGTGATCTATGTCATAACGTGCACGGATTGCAACATCCAATATGTGGGGAATACTTCACATACATTAAGATGCCGTATATCAGAGCACATATATGACATTGGTCACACCACCACACGCAGCTTGTCTGCTGCCTCCCGTCATTTCTTTCGCATACATGGGGGAGATTTGAGTAATTTTAAGGTGAATGCGATAGAGAAAATTCATACAATGAGAGGAGGAGATTTAAATGATTTATTATTACGCCGAGAGGCGAAATGGATGTTAATTTTGAAGAGTAGAACACCAAAAGGTATGAACATAAGAAATAAAATTTTGAATGTTTTGTAAATGTTATTGTGATCCACTACCTGTTGTATCAGGTGGCCTTGTTTAGCCTTGATTGTCTCACAGCTTCCTGTGGTTCCTTTTAAGAGTAAAGGCCACTTTACACACAGAGATAAATCTTTGGCAGATCTGTGGTTGCAGTGAAATCATGGACATATTGTTCCATTTGTACACAGCCACAAACCTGACACTGATTGTCCACAATTTCACTGCAACCACAGATCTGCCACAGATTTACCTCTGAGTGTAAAGTGGCCTTAAGTGTTCAGATGTATTGTGTTGTCTCAGATTAAGGACAGGTTTTTTTGTCCGAAACACGTCCAATGTAACACGCCTGTGTGATGCGTTCTTCATCATGATGAAGGATATTATTGCTTTTAACTAAATTTAGAATAAAGGAAAACTATTTTTTAAGAAAATATATTGATCTGGCTGCTGGAATTTTTCTAATACTATGTTCCGCTGCAGAGGGATCCTGTTTTTCCATCCGTGCACCGATCAGGCATTCTGTGGTCTCTATTGTGGGTGAGCTGGTTTTTCTCTATTTTAAGTGAACGTATGGAGGGTACTGTGAATTAATTCACTGTGGGGGTATCATAGTGTTTGTGGGGCACTTTTGGGGCAATAAGAGAATAATCTAGTGGCTTCAATAAGAGGAAAATTACTTTGTAAGGGCTAAAAAATTGTTTAAAAAAACTGAAGTCCTCAGTGGTTGATACCTTTTAATGGCTAACTGAAAAGATGGTAATAATAGCAAGCTTTCGAGACTACTCAGGTCTCTTCTTCAGGCTCAATATTATATAAAATCTGAAGAGTCACATATTTATACACAACAGGACATAGAATGGGGCAGTAAATAAAGCAAGTTATGTGAAGCAGAACTATCACTATGGCAAGAGGACAAACTGTTGTGGCCATAAATATTGCTGCAGTTCAGTGTGAAAGTTTTATTGTCCTCTGATTAGGATCTGGTCCAGGGCTTTGATGCCCCCCCCCGGATGGTCTGAGGAGCACATCTCTTAATTGATGTAAAAAGATATGAATCCATGAGACACATTCATTCCTGCTCTGAATGTGTCAAAGGTCATCATAAGTTTGTACTCTCATAGTCTCCTATCTCTCTGGGACTTGAAATTACCTTTCAATACCAGCAATTTCATGTCCATGATGCTGTGGTCTGGGTTACAAAAATGTTTGGCCACAGGTAGATCCATCCTTTTTTCCCTAATAGTGTGGCGGTGAGAATGTATCCTTCTGAGCTTTTATCCTGTCTCCCCTACATACAGACCCCCAGTTGGACATTTGGTACATATAATTAAGTACACCACATTAGTTGTGGTGCAGCTGAAGGTATCTGGGATCTTGTAGTCCTTGTGTGATCTGGGAATCTTTATCTTGTCCGTTGTCAATATAAATGGACAGGTCTTACATTTTTTCTGGTTGCAGGGAAATGTTCCTCTTGTTGTTGGAGAGGACAGGGAGCTTCTGACAATGATGCTTCTTAGATTTGGGGGCTGTCTAAAACACAGAAGTGGTAGGGCTGGAAAAATAGATTTTAATCGGGCATATTTTGCAGTAATGGTTGTAGTTTCCATGTAGCTCCTCTTAACATCTCCAGATGTGGATTGTAGATGATTACAAGAGGGACCCGTTTTTTCCTTCTTTAGTTTTATAATGCAGGAGATGGTTTCTTGATATTCTGGTGGCTCTTGTAATCTGGTTTTCAATTGTTCTTGGGTGGTAGCCTTGATTCAGAAAGATCTTTCTGAGACCCTCAAGGTGATTGTCTCTATCTGTACTGTTGGGACATATCCGATTGTACCTGATAGCCTGGCTATATACAATAGAGTTTTTTATGTGTTTTGGATGAAAACTGTCCCATTTCATGTATGTTGGATGGTCAATTGGCTTCTTGTACAGGGATGTCTCTATTTCATTGTTCCATAGTTTAATGATGGTGTCCAAGAAGTTGATTTCAGTGCAGTAGTTGAGTGTTAGGTTGATGGTGGGATGAAACTGATTAAAGTGTTCATGGAAGGTCTTCAGCTGCTCCTCAGACTCTGTCCAGATGATTAAAATATCGTCAATGTAACGGTAGCAGGCCAGAGGCCTGATAGGACAAGAGGATAACAAGTCACTCTCAAGCTTGGCCATGAAAATATTTGCATATTGTTGTGCCATTTTGCTTCCCATTGCAGTCCCAGTCTCCTGTAGAGATATATGTTATTGTCAAATGCAAAGTAATTATGGGTGAGGATGAATTTTGTAAGCTTCACTACAGAATCGACATCAGTTCCTGTATTTTCCAGGAAGACATTGCAGGCATCAATCCATCCTGGTGGATGGACTAAACTTTCCCGCCCCAGGCTGTCTGAGACTCCTGGGTGGGCGTCTTCCAACAGCCTGGTTCTGCCCCCTGGTGTGTCCATCAAGCACTGAGGGGGGTGACTAGGGTTTTATATGTTTGGCTGCTGTCACCTTGTTAGGGAATGGTGTAATGCGGGGCCCTATCTGTGACTACCTGGCTGGCCAGGGCGTCACAATAGTTTTTTCAATAGGTCAGTAGTGTCCTGGATGTAGCTGGTTGTATCCCTTACCAAGGGTTTAAGGATACCCTCTACCCATCCAGAGACTTGTTCAGTGAGGGTGCCCACACATGAAATGATGGGTCTTCCTGGGTTTCCAGATTTGTGAATTTTCGGAAGCATGTAGAATGTGCCTATTCTTGAACTTACCGGTATCAGTTCATCAGCTGTGGAGGATATGTCAGGCAGACAAGAGACCAACTTGTTAAGTTCCTTGTAATAGTCCTGTGTAGGGTCAGACTTCAATTTTTTACAGTAGCGTGTGTAAGGGCTACAAAGTTGTGAGATATGCTCTTCTGTGACCAAATGACTGTGTGTGTGTGTGTGCGTGTGCGTATGTGTGTGTGTGTGTGTGTGTGTATATATATATATATATATATATATATATATTATACACACACACACACACACACACACACACACACACATGTGGGGGGGGATTAGAATTTCTGCTATGGGGCCCCATGGTTTCTTTGTAACCCCCTGCAGATGACACACTTTATTAGATGCCAGATTAGCAGCCATTTCTGGTTCTAGTTCTGGAGTATTGAGCGATTATCACTGTGTAGGGTGAAGTGCAGACAAATAAAACACACAACACAATATATTATCTGTAATTTTCTCTTATTTTATTGGAATAGCAATAAGCAACATTGTAATGAAAATATTACCGGCCCTTTAATAAATTACACAAAGGTCACAGTGACTCTCAGGTCCGGCCACGATGGAGACCACAGAACTTGTTGCGGACATTGCGGACCTGATGAAAGTCACTGGACCCAAAGATCCAGAGGAAGGCGAAGAAAACCCCCGGAGAGTTCTACCTCAGGGGGGGGAAAAATTCCTTCCTGACCCCATTTCTGTCGATCGGATATTTCCCTGGATCTTGTCTGTCCTGCTACATATTGCTGTATAACTGTACGTCACAGGCGGATATACACAGGAGAGGCCCCTGTGCCAGAACATGATAGGGGCCCTGTTCAGTCCAATATCTCCTCATAATGCACGATTCCCCCTGCATTTGAGATGGTAATGCATAGCTCCTCACCCAGTGGTGTACTGCCAATGGCAGCAGGCCATACCACCGCTATGGAACCCAGGAATCAGTGTGGCCTGGTGCCCCCACCTCCCCTCAGGTCCCCCGCTGAGGATCGCACTTTCAATTGTATGGGTCCCAGCTGCCCAACCATGTTGGCCCTGCTGGGTCCCAGCTGCCCAACCAGGTCGGCCCTGCTGGGTCCCACCTACCCAACCCGGTCGGGCCTGCTGGGTTCCAGCTAACCCAACCTGGTCGGCCCTGCTGAGTCCCAGCTGCCCAACCAGGTCGGCCCTGCAGGGTCCCAGCTGCCCAACCCGGTCAGCCCTGCTGGGTCCCAGCTGCTCAACCCGGCTGGCCCTGCTGGGTCCCAGCTGCTCAACCAGGTCGGCCCTGCTGGGTCCCAGCTGCCCAACCAGGTCAGCCATGCTGGGTCACAGCTGCTCAACCCGGCTGGCTCTGCTGGGTCCCAGCTGCCCAACCAGGTCGGCCCTGCTGGGTCCCAGCTTCTCAACCAGGTCGGCTCTGCTGGGTCTCAGCTGCCCAACCGGGTCGGCCCTGCTGGGTCCCAGCTGCCCAACCAGGTCGGCCCTGTTAGGTTGGGTCCCAGCTGCTCAACCCGGTCGGCCCTGCTTGGTCCCAGCTGCCCAACCAGGTCGGCCCTGCTGGGTCCCAGCTGCCCAACCAGGTCGGCCCTGAAGGGTCCCAGCTGCCCAACCAGGTCGGCCCTGAAGGGTCCCAGCTGACCAACCAGGTCGGCCCTGCTTGGTCCCAGCTGCCCAACCAGGTCGGCCCTGCTGGGTCCCAGCTGCCTAACATGGTCGGCCCTGCTGGGTCCCAGCTGCCCAAACCAGTCGGCCCTGCTGGGTCCAAGCTGCCCAACCAGGACGGCCCTACTGGGTCCCAGCTACCCAACCCGATCGGCCCTGCTGGGTCCCAGCTGCCCAACCCAGTCGGCCCTGCTGGGTCCCAGCTGCCCAACCCGGTCGGCCCTCCTGGGTCCCAGCTGCCCAACCAGGTTGGCCCTGCTTGGTCCCAGCTGCCCAACTAGGTTGGCCCTGCTCGGTCCCAGCTGCTCAACCAGGTCAGCCCTGCTGGGTCCCAGCTGCCCAACCAGGTCGGCCCTGCTGGGTCCCAGCTGACCAACCAGTCAAGCCAAATTCATGAATGAATTTAGCATCTCCCCCCCCCCAGCTATGTAATGTGTGAACAGGTCCTGAAACTGAGAGAGGGGATACTTACCTGGACTTGTCACCTTCATGTCATCAGGGTCTAAAAACACAAAAAGCATCTGGTTTAGAACTTTGTACATTGTATTGTGATTGTGATGTCACGGAATGTTAGTGATGTCATGTGACCTGTGATGTCATCAGAACAGTAACTGCTGTTATGGATCAAGTTTACAACATCAAGGAAGAGTTAATTTAATAAATAGGTAAAATTCCAGCCTCATTTTAAAATCATGAGACTCACATTTACAGGGACCCTTCTATTTTAATCCATATTATCTAGTTCCCTATGTACTAAAGGAAAACTCAAATGACGCTCCTGACCATAGTAAACGACAACTCCCAGGTCATCCACTGATTCAACAAGAACAAAAGAGCTGACAGCAGAGAGTAATAGCATCTGCAGCTCGATTTCAGTTGCAAAATGCTATAATTTGTCCACATAAAATGGCAAAACTACCCAAAAATAGAGCCACGTGGAGTTGTCCCCACCTGTGTATTATATCTGTGTGTATATATTGATATGTGTATCTTTACATATGTACATACACATGGATGTTGTGGAGGGTGGGCTCCATAGTGGGGAGCCAGTGTAATTAGCAGTTCATGTTCTTGAAAACCCCATAAACCTGTATTACATAGTCACCCTCCTATTACAGGGGCCGTAATACCGCATGTGTCCTGTAGGGGCCGCTACTTTCCACAGCAATAACAGCTAATTACAGAAGGGTTTAGCTGCCATCCCCCTATAAGTAAAGAGCCACCTACCTGCACTCATCCCCTTCCGGCTGTCAGGTCCTAGTGGCACAAGATGGCTCCGGTGCAGAACTTTGTACATTCTATACCCATTGTGATGTCATTTGTTGTCTATGATGTCATGTGCCCTGTGATGTCATAATAACTGCCTAATACTAATATAACATAGACAAGTACTACATCCAAGATGGTGTACGTCTCCTATACTATAGTTCCATAACTGGTTCACCGGGTTTGATTATTGTGTCAAATTCCTTTAACGCTGTTTTGTTTTTTTGTTTTTTAAATTAATGAATACAATGGGGGAGGACTATGGGGGTACATTATACTACATGGAGGACTATGGGGATACATTATAATATTTGGGGGTGCATTATAATATATGGAGGACTATGGGGGTACAATATACTATATGGAAGACTATGGAGGTGCATTCTAATATATGGTGCATTATAATATATGGACTATGTGGGGAGCGTTATAATATATGGAGGACTATGGGGAGTGCATTATAATATATGGAGGACTATGGCGTACAGTATAATATATGGAACAATATGGGGGGTGCATTATAATATACAGAGGATTATTGGGTGCATTAAAATGTATGGAGGACTTTCTGGTGCATTATGATATATGGAGGACTATGGGGTACAGTAAAATATATGGAGGACTATGGGGGGTGCATTGTAATATATGGAGGACTATGGAGGGAGCGTTATAATATATTAAGGACTATGGGGAGTACATTATAATATATGGAGGACTATGGGGTGCATTATAATATATGGAGGACTATGGGGGTGCATTATAATATATGGAGGACTATGGGGGTGCATTATAATATATGGAGGACTATGGGGTGCAGTATAATACATGGAGGACTATGGAGGTACATTATAATCTATGGAGAACTATGGAGGTGCATTATAATATATGAAAGACAATGCGAGGTGCATTATAATATATGAAGGCCTATTGGGTGCATTATAATATATGGAGGACTATGGGGGGTGCATTATAATATATGGAGGACTATGGGGGGAACATTATAATATATGGAGGCCTATTGGGTGCATTATAATACAGTCATATGAAAAAGTTTGATTTGAACACTCTTAACTACTTTTTACTGACTTACTAAAGCACTAAATTGGTTTTGTAACCTCATTGAGCTTTGAACTTCATGGGCAGGTGTATCCAATCATAAGAAAAGGTATTTGTTAGGTCCAGGAGGTGGATCCACTGGGCCGTGCACCCCACTGGAGGCCTGGGTGCATGGTAGCTGGAGAACTAGCATGGCCGGGACGGGGACAGCGTCCCACAGGGGACGGGTAGAACAAAGTCACCGGGGTCACGGAGTTCCTTAGGACAATACGGAATACTGGTACAGGTGCCGGGCAGTAGTACTGGAAACGGAACATGGCACAAGGGGACCTGAGCACCTAGCTTTCAAGACTAAGCTTCAAGACACGTTGATCAGGCCCCACCCACATAGAAAGGCCAGTCTTACATACCCAGCACAGCCCTATGTCATATCCTGCTTCAGGTGTGCTGGGCCTATAAGACCAGGGGAGTAGGCACGGCCCGGTCCTATACAGAAGCATGAGCCTCAGAATCAGAGCCAGACAACTCAGAGTCAGACCACTCAGAGTCAGACACAAGGGAGCAGGACACAGGGGAGCACGAGCGGGAGCGGCAGCCATGACCGGTGGACACGTGGACTGGATCAGTGGTTAAGGAGCGGTGCCGCGACGGCAAGACCGGATCAGTGGGTACGGAGCGGCGTCGGAATGGTGCGACCGGATCAGTGGGTAAGGAGCGGTGCTGGGACATTGGGAGCGTGACAGTACCCCCACTTTATGCACCCCCTCCGAGCAAAGTACCCCCGGGGCACCCCGGGCCAGGCCTCCAGGCCGCGAATCAGCTCATCAACAGGGAAGGACCGCGAACTCCGCACCCTCCTCTTGGCTACTACACCTCTCACCGGACACCCCTTGGCAGCAGCAACGGGGAGAGGGAGAGTACTGGCAGCAGGAGAGAGGGAATCGGTGACGACCGGCTTGGAAGTACAGGCGGTAGAAGAAAGGGAACCGAGAACGACCGGATCGGGTGTCTCGGAGCGGGCACAGGACGGACAATCAGAGACAAAAGAGGCGACATCCTGAGGAAGAGATGGCCACCAATGGGCCCGAGCAATAGCACTCAGGGTGTCCTCCTGACTGGCGTGTTCGGTCATCTCCGATGAATGCCCCCACTGAAGGACCTCGGGTCTGTCAGACTCTGCGACGAAGGATTTCCCAGGAGGAACCTGTGCCAGGGGGAACGTAGTCACCGGAACAAGTTCATTGTGACCAATGCCAGACGGAGTTGTCTCATCTTCCGTATCCGGTGGTACCAACGGCTCAAGTGCCAGGAGCTGTAATACGACACTGGACTGCGTTGTTTCCTCTTCTTCTTGCGGCATGACGGGCCCAGGTGCCAAGGGCCGAGGAACAGGCTGTAGACAGTTATCATGGCACAAGGGACTCCAGCGAGTGATTGCGCCAGAGCGCCAGCTGATGTCAGGGTCATGCAGTTGTAGCCAGGGCAGACCCAGCAGGAGCGCGGGAGCCATTCTCGGGATGACATACAAGGCAATAGTCTCAGTGTGCAGAGCACCAACACGGAGTCTCACGGGTTCGGTGATATATAAGATCGGTTCGTATAACGGTTTTCCATCCACAGAGGCGAACCAGAGGGGTTTAGCAAGCGGGATGACGGGTATCCGATAACGGTCCACTGTAGCTTGTAGGATGAAATTACCCGCTGCCCCCGAATCAATGTGAGCCTCTGCCGTGAACCGGGTCTTCTCAGTCATTATCTGGACAGTCTGTGTAACCGGGACTGAGGGAATTCCGGTACCAAGGGTGGCGGTTCCCACCATCCCTTGGACTTGGGGTCTTCCTGGCCTCTCAGGGCAAGAGCGGAGCAGATGTGAACCGCTTCCACAATAGAAACACAGGCCCTGGGCGAGTCGCTCTGCACGGCGTTGCTCAGTTTGGCTCAGCCGGTCTACTTGCATAGGTTCGGGAGTTGAATCACAGGAAGGCAATGGCAGGGGAATGGTAGACCTCTGCGGGAAAAAGGCATGACGGACTGGTCGCTTCTCCAGGGATACCTCCTTGGTCCGTTCCTTAAAACGGAGATCAATCTGGGTGGCTAGGGATATCAGAGCGTCCAACGTACGGGGAACGTGACGACCGGCTAATTCGTCCTTAATGCGGCCCGACAGTCCCTCCCAAAAGGCTGCCGTCAATGCCTCGTTGTTCCAGCCTAGCTCGGAGGCAAGCGTGCGGAACTGGATGGCGTTCTGGCCAACCGTTAGGGTCCCTTGACATAGCCGGAGGAGAGAAGAGGTAACCACGGTAGCACGTCCTGGTTCATCGAAGGTACTTCTAAAAGCCTGAAGGAATTCCCGGATGTCGGTGGTCACTGGATCCTCGTTCTCCCACAACGGATTTATCCAGGCCAGAGCTTCGCCTTCTAGGTGTGACATTAGAAATGCCACTTTTGCTTGGTCCGAAACAAACAGGTGCGGGAGCAACTGGAAATGCAGGGAGCACTGGTTCAAGAAGCCTCTGCAGGTCTTGAAATCCCCCGCATAGCGAGGCGGTGCAGCGAGGCGGAGTTGCGAGGCCGAAGAGACAACGGGTTCGGACGTAGTCGCTGTTCGCTGCGTCGACGAGGTCGAGGTGGCAGTCTGTAACCTATACAAGCGGCTGTCCACAGACGTCAGGAAATTCAATATATGGGTTAAGGTTTCTCGCTGTCGCACCAGTTCCTGGCGCAGTTCAGCCAGTTCAGACGTCTGTGCTCCGGCGGAATCCATGGCCTGATCAAACTGTTAGGTCCAGGAGGTGGATCCACTGGGCCGTGCACCACACCGGAGGCCTGGGTGCACGGTAGCCGGAGCACTAGCGTGGCCAGGACGGGGACAGCGTCCCACAGGGGACGGGTAGAACAAAGTCACCGGGGTCACGGAGTTCCTTAGGACAATACGGAATACTGGTACAGGTGCCGGGTAGTAATGACAAGCAGTAGTACTGGAAACGGAACACGGCACAAGGGGACCTGAGCACCTAGCTTTCAAGACTAAGCTTCAAGACACGTTGATCAGGCCCCGCCCACATGGAAAGGCCAGTCTTATATATCCAGCACAGCCCTATGTCATATCCTGCTTCAGGTGTTGTGGGCCTATAAGACCAGGAGACCGGGCGCGGCCCGGTCCTATACAGAAGCATGAGCCTCAGAATCAGAGCCAGACAACTCAGAGTCAGACCACTCAGAGTCAGACACAAGGGAGCAGGACGCAGGGGAGCACGAGCGGGAGCGGCAGCCGTGACCGGTGGGCATGTGGACTGGATCAGTGGTTAAGGAGCGGTGCCACGACGGCGAGTCCGGATCAGTGGGTACGGAGCAGTGTCGGAATGGTGCGACCAGATCAGTGGGTAAGGAGCGGTGCTGGGACATTGGGAGCGTGACAGTATTTAAGGTGGCCACTTGCAAGTTGTTCTCCTATTTGAATCTCCTATGAAGAGTGTCATCGTGGGCTCCTCAAAACAACTTTCAAATGATCTGAAAACAAAGATTATTCAACATAGTTGTTCAGGGGAAGGATACAAAAAGTTGTCTCAGAGATTTAAACTGTCAGTTTCCACTGTGAGGAACATAGTAAGGAAATGGAAGAACACGGGTACAGTTCTTATTAAGCCCAGAAGTGGCAGGCCAAGAAAAATATCAGAAAGGCACAGAAGAAGAATGGTGAGAACAGTCAAGGAAAATCCACAGACCACCTCCAAAGAACTGCAGCTTCATCTTGCTGCAGATGGTGTCAATGTGCATTGGTCAACAATACAGCGCACGTTGCAGAAGGAGAAGCTGTATGGGAGAGTGATGCGAAAGAAGCCGTTTCTGCAAGCACGCCACAAACAGAGTCGCCTGAGGTATGCAAAAGCACGTTTGGACAAGCCAGTTACATTTTGGAAGAAGGTCCTGTGGACTGATGAAACAAAGATTGAGTTGTTTGGTCATACAAAAAGGCGTTATGCATGGAGGCAAAAAAACATGGCATTCCAAGAAAAGCACTTGCTACCCACAGTAAAATTTGGTGGAGGTTCCATCATGCCTTGGGGCTGTGTGGCCAATACCGGCACCGGGAATCTTGTTAAAGTTGAGGGTCGCATGGATTCAACTCAGTATCAGCAGATTCTTGACAATAATGTGCAAGAATCAGTGGCGAAGTTGAAGTTACGCAGGGGATGGATATTTCAGCAAGACAATGATCCAAAACACCGCTCCAAATCTACTCAGGCATTCATGCAGAGGAACAATTACAATGTTCTGGAATGGCCATCCCAGTCCCCAGACCTGAATATCATTGAACATCTGTGGGATGATTTGAAGCATGCTGTCCATGCTCAGCGACCATCAAACTTAACTGAACTGGAATTGTTTTGTAAACAGGAATGGTCAAATATACCTTCATCCAGGATCCAGGAACTCATTAAAAGCTACAGGAAGCGACTAGAGGCTGCTATTTTTGCAAAAGGAGGATCTACAAAATATTAATGTCACTTTTATGTTGAGGTGCCCATACTTTTGCACTGGTCAAATTTTGTTTAAATGCGGATTGCACATTTTCTGTTAGTACAATAAACCTCATTTCAATCCAGAAATATTACTGAGTCCATCAGTTATTAGATATATGAAACTGAAATAGCTGTTGCAAAAACCCAAATTGTTATAAAGAAAAAAGGTTAACATTAATAGGGGTGCCCAAACTTTTTCATATGACTGTATATGGAGGATGGATGTTTGTAAAAAAAAAAAAAAAAATACCTTCTGGCGCCATTTTCCGAGATCCGTAGCGTTCTCATTTTTCGGGATCTGAAGCTGTGTGAGGGCGTTCCTCCTGATACCATTTTTGGGTAGATGTGATGTTTTGATCGCCTCTTATTGCTTTTTATTATAATGTAGCGGTGGCCATAAAAAAACCATAATTTTGGCATTTGGATTTCTTTTTTCTGTTACGTTGATCACTGATCAGATTAATTTATTTTATATTTTGATAGATTGCACATTTCTGAATGCAGTGATACCAAATATGTGTATTTTTTTGTTTTGTGGTGTTTTGTTTTAGTTTTAATAGAGCAAAAGTGGGGTGATCTGGATTTTTTTTATTTTTTCATATTTTTTAAAAACATTTTTCTCACTGTATACTGTATTTAATAGTCCTGTTAGGGGGCTTGAAGCTGCAATTCTCCGATCACTTGTGCTGTACAGAGCAGAATCAGCATCAGCCCCGCTCTGTACAGCAATCACAGTCTCCTATGAATGTTGCTCGCAGCCGACGTTCACAAGACGTTTCTTCAAGACAGACACAGAGGTCACCAGCTGATCCCTGGCTGTCATCGCAACCCATCGGTGCCCCGCGATCACGTCACAGGGCCGCTGATGGTGCAGGGAATGACGTGTTCCCTGCTGAAGCACGTTAAGTCCCGCTGTCAGAGATTGACCGTGAGATTTAACTAGTTAACAGCCGCAGGAGGAGTAGGCACATGAGGGCTGATCAGATGAGCCGACATGTGTAGGGAAAGATGCGGGCTCAGCGTGTGAGCCCACATCAAATGCAGGGACACAGCCTACATCCAAGGTTGGGAAGGATTTAAGACTTGTGTGACATTCAACTCTGGTTTTAGGTCAAATTTATGGAGAAACATGGAATATTCTGCAAAATTCACAAACATTCAGGCCATAGATAGATAGATGGATAGATAGATATTAAATTAGATTTATATGAAAGATATGTAGATATGGTATGGGTTGCTAGAAAAAATATATAGGGGGGTCAGAAAGAAATAAAACAGATACAAAGATATGATAGATGGATGGATAGATAGATAATAGATAGATGAATAGATAGATGATAGATAGATAGATAAATAGATGATAGATAGATATAAACTACTAAAAGAAAAAAGTTTTTAGAGGTGTTGAGAATCTTAAAATCGCCATTGTAGTTCCAGCTCAGCGCCACGTTACAGCAACCTCCATTGCTGGGTCCTACTCTACTCTTACTGTACACTGCATCTGACCGGGCTCCTAAAAGCCTACATATAAGATCAGCGAGTTACCATAGAAGTTACAAACACATGAGGCTAATAGGCAAGATGGGGGGGCGGGGTTGTGCAAAGCCAGTCTGAAGGACATCACTCCATACTAAATATAATGAAAAAAAAGGATAGAGGGACAGACAGACAGACAGAGGGATATAAAAATAGATAGCTAGATAAATAGATAATGAATAGATATAGTGCTGGCCAAAAGTATTGGCACCTCTGCAATTCTGTCAGATAATACTCAGTTTCTTCTTGAAAATGATTGCAATCACAAATTCTTTGGTATTATTATCTTCATTTAATTTCTCTTCAATGAAAAAAAAAAAAATTGTCATAAAACCAAATTGGATATAATTCCACACCAAACATAAAAAAGGAGGTGGACAAAAGTATTGGCACTGTTTGAAAAATCATGTGATGCTTCTCTAATTTGTGTAATTAACAGCACCTGTAACTTACCTGTGGCACCTAACAGGTGTTGGCAATAACTAAATCACACTTGCAGCCAGTTGACATGGATTAAAGTTGACTCAACCTCTGTCCTGTGTGCTTGTGTGTACCACATTGAGCATGGAGAAAAGAAAGAAGACCAAAGAACTGTCTGAGGACTTGAGAATCCAAATTGTGAGGAAGCATGAGCAATCTCAAGGCTACAAGTCCATCTCCAAAGACCTGAAAGTTCCTGTGTCTACGGTGCGCAGTGTCACCAAGAAGTTTAAAGCCCATGGCACTGTGGCTAACCTCCCTAGATGTGGAAGGAAAAGAAAATTGATGAGAGATTTCAACGCAAGTTTCTGCGGATGGTGGATAAAGAACCTCGACTAACATCCTAACAAGTTCAAGCTGCCCTGCAGTCCGAGGGTACAACACTGTCAACCCGTACTATCCGTCGGCGTCTGAATGAAAAGGGACTGTATGGTAGGATACCCAGGAAGACCCCACTTTTTACCCCGAGACATAAAAACGCCAGGCTGGAGTTTGCCAAAACTTACCTGAGAAAGCCTAAAACGTTTTGGAAGAATGTTCTCTAGTTAGATGAGACAAAAGTAGAGCTTTTTGAAAATGCCATCAACATAGAGTTTACAGGAAAAAAAAGAGGCATTCAAAGAAAAGAACACAGTCCCTACAGTCAAACATGGTGGAAGTTCTCTGATGTTTTGGGGTTGCTTTGCTGCCTCTGGCACTGGACTGCTTGACCGTGTGCATTGTATTATGAAGTCTGAAGACTATCAACAAATTTTGCAGCATAATGTGGGGCCCAGTGTGAGAAAGCTGGGTCTTCCTCAGGGGTCATGGGTCCTCCAGCAGGACAATGACCCAAAGCACACTTCAAAAAGCACTAGAAAATGGTTTGATAGAAAGCACTGGTCTTCCTCAGAGGTCATGGGTCTTCCAGCAGGACAATGACCCAAAACACACTTCAAAAAGCACTAGAAAATGGTTTGAGAGAAAGCACTGGAGACTACTAAAGTGGCCAGCAATGAGTCCAGACCTGAATCCCATAGAACACCTGTGGAGAGATCTCAAAATGGCAGTGGAGAAGGCACCCTTCAAATCTCAGGGACCTGGAGCAGTTTGCCCAAGAAGAATGGTCTAAAATTCCAGCAGAGCATTGTAAGAAACTCATTGATGGTTACCGGAAGTGGTTGTTCGCAGTTATTTTGGCTAAAGGTTGTGCAACCAAGTATTAGGCGAAGGGTGCCAATACTTTTGTCTGGCCCATTTTTGGAGTTTTGTGTGAAATGATCAATGATTTGATTTTTGTTTCATTCTCTTTTGTGTTTTTAGATTGCAAGCAAAATAAATGAAGATAATAATGCCAAAGAATTTGTGATTGCAATCATTTTCAAGAAGAAACTGAGTATTATCCGACAGAATTGCAGGGGTGCCAATACTTTTGGCCAGCACTGTAGATAAACAATAGAATTAGATACAGTGCTGGCCAAAAGTATTAGCACCCCTGCAATTCTGTCAGAGAATACTCAGTTTTTCTTGAAAATAATTGCAATCATAAATTCTTTGGCATTATTATCTTCATTTATTTTGCTTGCAATGAAAAAACACAAAAGAGAATGAAACAAAAATCAAATCATTGATCATTTCACACAAAACTCCAAAAATGGGCCAGACAAAAGTATTGGCACCCTTAGGCCGATGCTGCGATGCAGAGCGCGAAAGTCCCCGCCCCCGTCGCAGCTGCGATATATTTGTGATAGCTGCCATAGCGAACATTATCGCTACGGCAGCTTCACATGGATTCACCCGCCCTGCGACGTCGCTCTGGCCGGCGACCCGCCTCCTTATTAAAAGGGCGGGTCGTGCGGCGTCACTGCGACGTCACACGGCAGGCGGCCAATAGGAGCAAATCCTACGGAAGCCGCAGTGACGCCGGTAGGAGATGTTCCTCGCTCCTGCGACTTCACACACAGTGATGTGTGCTGCTGCAGGAGCGAGGAACAACTTCGGACCGTCACATCAACGTAATTATGGATTACGCCGACGCTACACCGATGATACGATTACGACGCTTTTGCGCTCGTTAATCGTATCATCTAGGCTTTACACACTACGATGTCGCATGCGATGCCGGATGTGCGTCACTTTCAATTTGACCCCACCGACATCGCACCTGCGATGTCATAGTGTGCAAAGTGCCCCTTAGCCTAATACTTGGTTGCACAACCTTTAGCCAAAATCACTGCGAACAACCGCTTCCGGTAACCATCAATGAGTTTCTTACAGTTCTACTGGAATTTTAGACCATTCTTCTTTGGCAAACTGCTCCAGGTCCCTGAGATTTGAAGGGTGCCTTCTCCAAACTGCCATTTTGAGATCTCTCCACAGGTGTTCTATGGGATTCAGGGCTGGACTCATTGTTGGCCACTTTAGTAGTCTCCAGTGCTTTCTCTCAAACCATTTTCTAGAGCTTTTTGAAGTGTGTTTTGGTTCATTGTCACACGGTCAAGCAGTCCAGTGCCAGAGGCAGCAAAGCAACCCCAAAACATCAGGGAACCTCTGCCATGTTTGACTGTAGGGACCGTGTTCTTTTCTTTGAATGCCTCTTTTTTTTCCTGTAAACTCTATGTTGATGGCTTTTCCCAAAAAGCTCTACTTTTGTCTCATCTGACCAGAGAACATTCTTCCAAAACGTTTTAGGCTTTCTCAGGTAAGTTTTGGCAAACTCCAGCCTGGCTTTTTTATGTCTCGGGGTAAGAAGTGGGGTCCTACCATACAGTCCCTTTTCATTCAGACGCCGACGGATAGTACGAGTTAACACTGTTGTACCCTCGGACTGCAGGGCAGCTTGAACTTGTTTGGATGTTAGTTGAGGTTCTTTATCCACCATCCGCACAATCTTGCGTTGAAATCTCTCATCAATTTTTCTTTTCCTTCCACATCTAGGGAGGTTAGCCACAGTGCCATGGGCTTTAAACTTCTTGATGACACTGCGCACCGTAGACACAGGAACTTTCAGGTCTTTGGAGATGGACTTGTAGCCTTGAGATCGCTCATGCTTCCTCACAATTTGGATTCTCAAGTCCTCAGACAGTTCTTTGGTCTTCTTTCTTTTTTCCATGCTCAATGTGGTACAGACAAGGACACAGGACAAAGGTTGAGTCAACTTTAATCCATGTCAACTGGCTGCAAGTGTGATTTAGTTATTGCCAACACCTGTTAGGTGCCACAGGTAAGTTACAGGTGCTGTTAATTACACAAATTAGAGAAGCATCAGATGATTTTTGAAACAGTGCCAATATTTTTGTCCACACCCTTTTTTATGTTTGGTGTGGAATTATATCCAATTTGGCTTTTTGACATATTTTTTTTTTCTTTTCATTGAAGACAAATTAAATGAAGATAATAATACCAAAGAATTTGTGATTGCAATCATTTTCAGGAAGAAACTGAGTATTCTCTGACAGAATTGCAGGGGTGCCAATACTTTTGGCCAGCACTGTAGATGGATAGATCTAGATATATAGGTAATAGAGATAGATGGATAGATATGGATTAGATAGATAGATGGATAAATAGATAGATATATTTAGATAGCTAGATATTGCAAACTATACAGGACACATACACATCTTATACATAACACATACACACAGCACATAATACATTACAGATAAGACACACCGCACATTATACTAATATACGGTACATACAGTAGAAGTCTTCTTTCTTCCCAGCCTCCAGGAGAGCAATGGATCTGTAGTAGCAGCTTCTCAGGCTGCAGCAGTGCAGGCGCCTCTCCCCCCTCTCTTTCTGGTGAAGACGGGAGAAGACAAGAGGCAGAGCACAGAGGAGGGGAGGGCGCCCCCTGCTGGATTCTGGGCACTGCAGGAGCAGTAAATGAAGGTGAATTCCTGCTCCCTGCAGAGCCCCCCTGTGCTGTCTGCCGGCCGACGTCCTGTGCACATAGGTAAAGTCGCCATGCTTCTATCTGTCCATCTATCCATCCAACTATCTATTTATCTATCTATCTATTATCTATCTGTCTGCTATCCATTTGTCTCGTTATCATCTATCCAGCGTCGGTCTGGCACACTGAGTCACCAGTCGATACCCCGGTGAGCCCCTGAATTGGACATAAAGGGGACCTGCCCGCTAGGTACGTCGCTGACATCAAAGATCCAGGGCTCCGGCCCTTAACTTCTTGCCCGGAGCCCCAAAACTTCTGTGACCACTGCATTGAACTGTGTTGGCACCACGTTGCCCCCGATACAGTTCAATCCTGTGACAGAGCACAGAGCTACATGCACTATCACTGCTCGTCTCTTAAGCCGCAGATCACTACAGGCCTGTGTCTTAGCAGATGGTGTACCCATGAGGGCAGTGCAGTGACGTCATTGCGTTGCGCTGCCTCTGTTAACCCTTCACCTACCCCTGGGGAAAAGCACTGGTCTCGGAGGGCTCCACCATCCATGCTGTCACGCTCCCCGGGTCCCCTGCGCTGCCCTCCGGCTCACCTGTCACGCTCCCCGGCTCCCCTGCCTCGCTTCCCGGGTCCTCGGTCCGGTCACCGCCGCTCCCCGCTCTCCAGCATCCATTGCCGGCGCGTCCCCGGCGTCCTGGTCCCCGCTCCCGGCGCCCGTCGGCTTCTCAGCCCCAGCCCGGCCCTGCTGCTTCCTCCTCGCAGCTTCCTGCTCTGGCTTCTGGCACTCGGGCCGCGCACATGCGCATTAGGGCGCGCGCGCGGTCATTGACCCTTTCTTAAAGGGCCAGCGTCCATTAACAGGAAATGATGCAAACAGGTACAGGGTATAAAGGGGTTTAATGTCCAAGGGGGCGGGGCCTGATCTTCGTGTTTCTTAAGCTAGGAGTCAGGTCTCCTGGTGTCTCTGTGATATACTCACCTATCTCTCTTGTAGAGCCGTGCCTGCCTCGCCATCCGGTCCTGCCGAATCCCGAACCCCGAACGCTGTCCATCTGCCATCCTGACAGTCCGTACCATCTCGGATCCCTGCGGTGACCCGTCATCTCGCTCCAAAGGTTCCGGACCCCGCCTGACATCTTCTCGGCTTCCGAACCTGAGCTGCGTCACCCGGACTACCATCAGTGACTCCGTGGTCCCAGGGACTTCTCCGTTATACTCGTGTGCACGGACTGTTCTGCTGCCTATAGTGCTCCAGCTACCGGACCCCTTACCACCATCTAGGAGTTCGGCCCAGTGGATCCACCTCCTGGGTCTGCCCGTCCACCTGGCCCTGACAGTAAGATCAGGCCATGGATCCCGCTGCAGCACTAGCAGCCGTACAGGAGGAACTCCAACGCCAGCGTGAAGTCCAGACCCGCATGCTGCAATTCATGTCTTCTGTGGACGCCCGCCTGAACACGCTACAAGCGGCAGTTACGTCTTCAACATCCCGGGCTTCCACTAGTCAATCCACGGCTCCAGCTCCCGTGGCGACTTCTTCAGATACTTCCAGGCTTCGTTTGGCCTCACCACCCCGGTACGCCGGAGACCCCAAGACCTGCAGGGGATTCTTAAACCAATGCTCCCTCCATTTCAAGCAGCTGCCGCATTTGTTTGCCTCCGACCAAGCCAAGGTCGCCTTCATCATGTCCCATCTAGAGGGTGAGGCACTGGCGTGGATGAACCCCTTGTGGGAGAAGGGGGATCCTGTGACCACGAACATCCAGGAGTTCCTGCAGGCATTTCGTGGCACCTTTGATGAGCCCGGACGCGCCTCCGCGTCTGCTTTGTCTCTTCTCCGGTTACGTCAGGGGACTCTGACGGTGGGTCAATACGCAATCCGGTTTCGCACCTTGGCTTCGGAACTCGGGTGGAACAACGAGGCCCTAACCGCCGCCTTCTGGGAAGGACTCTCGGGGCGAATTAAAGATGAGCTGGCGGGTCGTGACGTACCGACCACCCTGGATGCCCTGATTGCCCTAGTGACTCGAGTGGACATTCGCTTTCAGGAGCGATCCAAGGAAGTGTCCCGTGAGAGACGTCCGGTACGGCATTCCTCTCCTCCGCAGAAGCCCTCCGTACTTCAGTCATCGACAGCTGGGGCCCCCGTCCACGAGCCCATGCAGATCGACCGAGTGCGGCAGTCTGAACAACGTCGAGCAGAGCGGCTCGCCAAGGGTCTCTGCTTTTACTGCGGAGAGGACACACACCTGCTACGCTCCTGTCCAGAGAGGCCGGGAAACTCCAAAGCCTAGGGTTGGTAGGAGAGGCCACCCTAGGTGCTGGGACTCTCTCAGACCCGGTTACGTGGACTGTGCAAGTGACAACGGGAGAGACGCGGTTCACGGCTGAGGCATACCTCGATTCCGGGGCAGCAGGCAATTTCATCCAGCAGACCACGGTGGACAAGTACCAGGTGCCTGTTACTCCACTCGACAAGCCCCTAGTGATTGCCTCTGTGGATGGGAGACCCCTCTCTGACACCATCTCCTGGATCACCAGGCCGGTCGAACTGCGTATCGGTGCCCTTCACACCGAGAACATCGCTCTCTACGTCCTCCCACACATGTCCCATCAAATCCTGCTGGGACTTCCCTGGTTGCGGACACACGAACCATCAGTCAGCTGGGGCACTGGCGAAATCACCCGATGGGGCTCTTCGTGCCAGGAGAAGTGTCTAAAGACCATACAACCCATCCGACGACCTCCGGTTCCAGAGAACCTACCAGGACTGCCCTCGGCCTATTGGTCCTTCACAGACGTCTTTGATAAAAAGGAATCTGAGGTACTTCCGCCACATCGTCCTTACGATTGTGCCATCGACCTGCTCCCAGGAACAACACCACCTCGAGGACGGATATATCCATTGTCTCCAGCCGAAACAAGGGCCATGTCTGCTTACATCACAGAGAACCTGGCAAGGGGATTCATTCGGAGATCCTCCTCTCCTGCTGGAGCAGGCTTCTTCTTCGTCAAGAAGAAAGAGGGCGACTTACGCCCATGCATAGACTACCGGGGATTGAATCAAATCACCGTAAAAAACAAGTACCCTCTGCCGCTCATCCCCGAATTGTTTGACCGGCTTAGAGGAGCTCGTGTGTTCACCAAGCTGGATCTTCGGGGTGCTTACAATCTGGTACGCATCCGCTCTGGGGACGAATGGAAGACCGCGTTCAATACTCGCGATGGGCACTATGAATACTGCGTGATGCCCTTCGGCCTGTGTAACGCCCCAGCCGTCTTTCAAGAACTGGTGAACGACGTTTTCCGGGACCTTCTCTACGTCTGTGTGGTAGTGTATCTGGATGACATCCTTGTCTTCTCTCCGGACCTCCAGACCCACAGAGAGAACGTACAGCTGGTTCTACAGAGACTGAGAGAGAATCGTCTGTACGCCAAGTACGAGAAGTGTGTCTTTGAGCAGTCTTCTCTCCCCTTCCTGGGGTACATCATCTCTGATACCGGACTGCAGATGGATCCAAAGAAGGTCTCCTCCATTCTCAACTGGCCTCCTCCTTCTGGACTGAAGGCAATCCAACGCTTCCTGGGATTCGCCAACTACTACCGCCAGTTCATCCCTCACTTCTCTGCTCTGACTGCTCCTCTCTCCGCTTTGACCAAGAAGGAGGCTAATCCAAAGGACTGGTCCCCTGCGGCCGACGCCGCGTTTGGCTCTCTGAAGCGGGCATTTGCCTCCTCTCCTGTACTCCACCGTCCGGAGTTAAACCGCCAGTTCACCTTGGAGGTGGATGCCTCCTCCTCGGGAGCCGGAGCAGTGCTCATGCAGAAGTCCTCCTCCGGGAAGATGGTGACTTGCGGATTCTTCTCCAAGAGCTTCTCAGCGCCTGAACGCAACTACACCATCGGTGACCGAGAGCTTTTGGCAGTCAAACTGGCTCTGGAGGAATGGCGCTACCTTCTGGAAGGAGCAGTGTACCCCGTGATTATTTACACGGACCACAAGAACCTGGAATACCTGCGGTCCGCTCAGCGACTGAACCCACGGCAAGCCAGGTGGTCCTTATTCTTTGCCAGGTTTGATTTCCAGCTCCATTTCCGACCCGCGGACAAGAATGTACGCGCTGATGCCTTGTCCAGGTCTTTCATGCCCATGGAACAGGAGGAGGAGACTACCCAACCCATCATCTGTCCTAGCAAAATCATTCCGGTGGCCCCTGTCACCCTGGCCCAGATACCGCCCGGGAAGACCTATGTCTCTGAGACTGACAGGCAAAAAGTGTTACACTGGGGTCATGCCTCGAAAACAGCCGGTCATGCTGGTCAGAAGAGAACATGGGGTGCGATTGTACGTCATTACTGGTGGCCATCCCTTCGCACGGACGTCGCTGCTTTTGTCTCTGCCTGCTCCTCTTGTGCCAGGAACAAGACGCCCAAACACCTGCCATATGGCCGTCTTCTGCCTCTGCCGATACCCTCAGTTCCGTGGCAACACATAGCGATGGACTTTATTACGGACTTGCCATTGTCCTCTGGACACACAGTCATATGGGTCGTGGTGGATCGGTTCTCTAAAATGGCTCATTTCGTCCCTATGGCTGGACTGCCCTCTGCTCAGGAACTCGCGGACGCCTATATACATCACATCTTCCGCTTGCATGGCTTTCCATCACACATCGTATCCGACAGAGGAACTCAGTTCACCTCCCGCTTCTGGAGGGCTCTCTGCAAACATCTGGGAGTGACTCTGGACTTTTCTTCTGCCTACCATCCTCAGTCTAATGGCCAAGTGGAGATGGTCAATCAAATCTTGACCTCCTTCTTACGTCACTATGTCAACGCCCATCACGACGACTGGTCCACGCTTCTTCCTTGGGCTGAATTCTCCCATAACCACCACGTCAGTGAGTCGTCCTCCAGCTCTCCCTTCCATGTCGTTTACGGACTTCAGCCTTCCGTCCCATTGCCTGTATCCCCTTCTTCGGATGTCCCTGCTGCTGATACTGTAGCCCGTGACTTTGCAACCATTTGGGACTCTGTCAAGGCGTCCCTTGGGCGTGCTTCCCTGCGGATGAAGAGACACGCAGACAAGAGACGTCTGGACCCTCCGTGTTTCTCTCCTGGAGATCTAGTCTGGCTTGCTTCCAAGTACGTCCGATTGAAGATACCATCCTACAAGCTGGGTCCTCGCTACATCGGGCCGTTTAAAGTCCTCAACAAGATCAATGAGGTCTCCTACAAGCTACAGCTCCCGGCCACGATGAGGATACCCAACTCATTCCACGTCTCCCTGCTCAAGCCGGTTGTCCTTGGTCCCTTCTCCGCTGCTGCCAGTTCATCTCCTCCTCCTATTGCCGATGACGACATCTATGCGGTAAGGGATATCGTGGCCATGAAGACCGTACGGGGTCGACAGTTCTTCCTGGTGGACTGGGCAGGGTATGGTCCTGAGGATAGGTCCTGGGAGCCCCGGGAGAATGTGGGTACTCCGCTGATCCGTGCCTTCCTGTCCCGGTTGCGGGGAGGGGGGCGTGGGGGGGGTACTGTCACGCTCCCCGGGTCCCCTGCGCTGCCCTCCGGCTCACCTGTCACGCTCCCCGGCTCCCCTGCCTCGCTTCCCGGGTCCTCGGTCCGGTCACCGCCGCTCCCCGCTCTCCAGCATCCATTGCCGGCGCGTCCCCGGCGTCCTGGTTCCCGCTCCCGGCGCCCGTCGGCTTCTCAGCCCCAGCCCGGCCCTGCTGCTTCCTCCTCGCAGCTTCCTGCTCTGGCTTCTGGCACTCGGGCCGCGCGCATGCGCATTAGGGCGCGCGCGCGCGGTCATTGACCCTTTCTTAAAGGGCCAGCGTCCATTAACAGGAAATGATGCAAACAGGTACAGGGTATAAAGGGGTTTAATGTCCAAGGGGGCGGGGCCTGATCTTCGTGTTTCTTAAGCTAGGAGTCAGGTCTCCTGGTGTCTCTGTGATATACTCACCTATCTCTCTTGTAGAGCCGTGCCTGCCTCGCCATCCGGTCCTGCCGAATCCCGAACCCCGAACGCTGTCCATCTGCCATCCTGACAGTCCGTACCATCTCGGATCCCTGCGGTGACCCGTCATCTCGCTCCAAAGGTTCCGGACCCCGCCTGACATCTTCTCGGCTTCCGAACCTGAGCTGCGTCACCCGGACTACCATCAGTGACTCCGTGGTCCCAGGGACTTCTCCGTTATACTCGTGTGCACGGACTGTTCTGCTGCCTATAGTGCTCCAGCTACCGGACCCCTTACCACCATCTAGGAGTTCGGCCCAGTGGATCCACCTACTGGGTCTGCCCGTCCACCTGGCCCTGACACATGCTGCCCCATCCATCATCCCCAGTGGGAAACCGCAGCAGCAGTCCTATCATCCCGGGCCACAAACCACGAGTGGCGTAGTCGGACTTTTTATTTTATTTTATTTTTCATTTAAAACTGGTCGACTGTGCCCCCGGATCCGGTACCCTTCGAGCCACAGACCGGCTGGATCCGAGCATCCCGGCTGCGCCGGGGTGCGACTTGTGCTTCAGACCTCGCTTGGTCTGAACACACTCGCCATGCTCATTGCGTGACATTAGTCACTCTTGTCGTTCTTTCTGTGTCATTATAGCTCAGGCTGCGGCATTTTCACAGCTGTTGCAGACCCTATCTCGGAGGTTTTCGGACATGTGGTCTGAGGTTGTGCCGCAGCTGCAACAAATTACTGGGTTTTTGGTGTCTGCGCATGCCCTGGCGCAACCAGAACCTAATATAGCCATCACAGATACGTTTTCTAGTGGGAGGGACAAACTTACCACCTTCAGGGAAGCCTGCAAACTATAGCTCTCCTGCAGTTGACGTCAGCTGCACCTGCTTTGTAGTCACACCTCCTTGTCTGTGGTGTTTTTTCGTTGTGCTTCAGACCTCGGTTGCTTCGTTCTGTGGCACTGTGGTGGGGGCCATTTTTCTGTATGTAAGCCCATTATACTCCATGGAGGGCTGTTTGGGGGCACAGTTGGGGGATCATACTAGGTTGGGGGTCACCATACTTTGCCAGATAGATGAAGGGGAGTACAGTAGGGTCATTACACTGAACGTATGGAGGGTACTGTGAATGAATTCACTGTGGGGGTATCATAGAGTTTGTGCGGCACTTTTGGGGCAATCAGAGAATAATCTTGGGGCTTCAATAAAAGGAAAATTACTTTGTAAGGGCGATAAAGTTGTGAGATATGCTCTGCTGTGACCAAATGAGTGTATGTAAATATACAGTTAGGTCCAGAAATATTTGGACAGTGACACAATTTTCGCGAGTTGGGCTCTGCATGCCACCACATTGGATTTGAAATGAAACCTCTACAACAGAATTCAAGTGCAGATTGTAACGTTTAATTTGAAGGTTTGAATAAAAATATCTGATAGAAATTGTAGGAATTGTACACATTTCTTTACAAACACTCCACATTTTAGGAGGTCAAAAGTAATTGGACAAATAAACCAAACCCAAAAAAAAAATTTTATTTTCAATATTTTGTTGCGAATCTTTTGGAGGCAATCACTGCCTTAAGTCTGGAACCCATGGACATCACCAAACGCTGGGTTTCCTCCTTCTTAATGCTTTGCCAGGCCTTTACAGCCATAGCCTTCAGGTCTTGCTTGTTTGTGGGTCTTTCCGTCTTAAGTCTGGATTTGAGCAAGTGAAATGCATGCTCAATTGGGTTAAGATCTGGTGATTGACTTGGCCATTGCAGAATGTTCCACTTTTTTGCACTCATGAACTCCTGGGTAGCTTTGGCTGTATGCTTGGGGTCATTGTCCATCTGTACTATGAAGCGCCGTCCGATCAACTTTGCGGCATTTGGCTGAATCTGGGCTGAAAGTATCTCCCGGTACACTTCAGAATTCATCCGGCTACTCTTGTCTGCTGTTATGTCATCAATAAACACAACAGAGAGAGGTAGTGGAACGGGGCTTTAAAAACCGCGCCAAAGATCCCAGATGTAATCTTGAATTAATGTATTTTTATTTTGGCATAGGTCTACGCGTTTCAGGAGGCTCAGCTCCCTTCCTCAGGACCAGCAAGCACAAGATACATCAAATCTGATTTGATGTATCTTGTGCTTGCTGGTCCTGAGGAAGGGAGCTGAGCCTCCTGAAACGCGTAGACCTATGCCAAAATAAAAATACATTAATTCAAGATTACATCTGGGATCTTTGGCGCGGTTTTTAAAGCCCCATTCCACTACCTCTCTCTGTTATCTGCCGCCTGGGGTACTGCTGCCGTGATCCACATACATGCTGCTACAGGAGTTGTGCCTGTCACAACCCTGATTGGTGAGTAGGATTACTCTTCTTTTACCCCCTGGTTGTCAGGGTAAGACCCTATGCGCTTTTTATTCCACAGATCTTTTGCCTTTATCAATAAACACAAGTGACCCAGTGCCATTGAAAGCCATGCATGCCCATGCCATCACGTTGCCTCCACCATGTTTTACAGAGGATGTGGTGTGCCTTGGATCATGTGCTGTTCCCTTTCTTCTCCAAACTTTTTTCTTCCCATCATTCTGGTACAGGTTGATCTTGGTCTCATCTGTCCATAGAATACTTTTCCAGAACTGAGCTGGCTTCATGAGGTGTTTTTCAGCAAATTTAACTCTGGCCTGTCTATTTTTGGAATTGATGAATGGTTTGCATCTAGATGTGAACCCTTTGTATTGACTTTCATGGAGTCTTCTCTTTACTGTTGACTTAGAGACAGATACACCTACTTCACTGAGAGTGTTCTGGACTTCAGTTGATGTTGTGAACGGGTTCTTCTTCACCAAAGAAAGTATGCGGCGATCATCCACCACTGTTGTCATCCGTGGACGCCCAGGCCTTTTTGAGTTCCCAACCTCACCAGTCAATTCCTTTTTTCTCAGAATGTACCCGACTGTTGATTTTGCTACTCCAAGCATGTCTGCTATCTCTCTGATGGATTTTTCTTTTTTTTTCAGCCTCAGGATGTTCTGCTTCACCTCAATTGAGAGTTCCTTAGACCGCATGTTGTCTGGTCACAGCAACAGCTTCCAAATGCAAAACCACACACCTGTACTCAACCCCAGACCTTTTAACTACTTCATTGATTACAGGTTAACGAGGGAGACGCCTTCAGAGTTAATTGCAGCCCTTAGAGTCCCTTGTCCAATTACTTTTGGTCCCTTGAAAAAGAGGAGGCTATGTATTACAGAGCTATGATTCCTAAACCCTTTCTCCGATTTGGATGTGAAAACTCTCATATTGCAGCTGGGAGTGTGCAGTTTCAGCCCATCTATATATATAATTGCCTTATTCTGTCTGTCTGTCTGTCTGTCTGTCTGTCTGTCTGTCTGTCATGCTCCGAAATTGTGTCCTTACGGGGACACAAAGCTGATTGGCCGCTGGGCTCGCCATGGCCCCGCCCCCCCACACGGATTGGCCTCTCGCCCCGGCTCTCTGCAGGCCCCGCCCCCCTCACGCAATGCACGCTCGCTGTGGCCCAACTGACACGGGGCTCCGATTCCCAGGTGAGTACACACACACGCATCAGATCACACTCACTCTCACACACACCTCACACATCACATCCACACATCACAACATCCTGGGATATCGCTTGCTTCTACACCGGCTCCGTCAGGATCCCGGCAGCGCCAGACATAACCTTGCGATGCTGGGATCTTGACGGAGGCCGTGAAAGCTGGTAACCATTATACACATCGGGTAACTAAGGTCCCTTAGTTACCCGATGTGTATCATAGTTACCAGTGTACACCGGCTCACACTCACTCTCACACACACCTCACACACACATCACATCGCATCCACACATCAAGGTCCTGCAGCTGCGGAACATACATAACATAACAGCACACACATAACAGCACACACACACACACAAATCAGATCACACTCACACACACCTCACACATCACATCGCATCCAAATACTCACAACATCCTGGGATATCGCTTGCTTCTCAGCGGCGATATTGTGCTGTTGTGAGCTTCCAGGACCTGCCGGAGGATCACATGGCCAGAAGCATGTGATATCCCCGGATGTTGTGAGTATCAGCGCGTATGTGCAATATCGTCAGTGTCTGTGTGTGTGAGTGGATGCGATCGGGTGTGTGTGAGTGGATGCGATCGGGTGTGTGTGAGTGGATGCGATCGGGTGTGTGTGAGTGGATGCGATCGGGTGTGTGTGAGTGGATGCGATCGGGTGTGTGTGAGTGGATGCGATCGGTTGTGTGTGTGAGTGGATGCGATCGGTTGTGTGTGTGAGTGGATGCGATCGGTTGTGTGGGTGAGTGGATGCGATCAGTTGTGTGGGTGAGTGGATGCGATCGGTTTGTGGGTGAGTGGATGCGATCGGGTGTGGGTGAGTGTCGGCAGAGGAGCACGGCGTGCTGGAGGAGGCTGGGAGCAGAGAGGCTGATCTTGGGGAAGGCTGGGAGGGGGAGGCTGATGCTGAGGGAGGCTGGAAGGAGAGAGGCTGAGCAAACGTGCTCCATCCGCCATACTGCGCACTCCCCATCGTGCTGCATCCCCCATGCTGCGCACTCCCAAACGTGGTCCATCCGCCATGCTGCGCACTCCCAAACATGGTCCATCCGCCATGCTGCGCACTCCCAAACGTGCTCCATCCGCCATGCTGCGCACTCCCAAACGTGCTCCATCCGCCATACTGCGCACTCCCAAACGTGCTCCATCCGCCATACTGCGCACTCCCCATCGTGCACCATCCGGCATGCTGCGCACTCCCAAGCGGATGGAGCATGATGAGGGGTGCGCAGCATGGCGGATGGAGCACGTTTGGGAGTGCGCAGCATGGCGGATGGAGCACGTTTGGGAGTGCGCAGCATGACGGATGGAGCACGTTTGGGAGTGCGCAGCATGACGGATGGAGCACGTTTGGGAGTGCGCAGCATGCCGGATGGTGCACGATGGGGAGTGCGCAGTATGGCGGATGGAGCACGTTTAGGAGTGCGCAGTATGGCGGATGGAGCACGTTTGGGAGTGCGCAGCATGGCGGATGGAGCACGTTTGGGAGTGCGCAGCATGGCGGATGGACCACGTTTGGGAGTGCGCAGCATGGCGGATGGAGCACGTTTGGGAGTGCGCAGCATGGCGGATGGAGCACGTTTGGGAGTGCGCAGCATGGCGGATGGAGCACGTTTGGGAGTGCGCAGCATGGCGGATGGAGCACGTTTGGGAGTGCGCAGCATGCCGGATGGTGCACGATGGGGAGTGCGCAGTATGGCGGATGGAGCACGATGGGGAGTGCGCAGCATGGCGGATGGAGCACGTTTGGGAGTGCGCAGCATGGCGGATGGAGCACGTTTGGGAGTGCGCAGCATGGCGGATGGACCACGTTTGGGAGTGCGCAGCATGGCGGATGGACCACGTTTGGGAGTGCGCAGCATGGCGGATGGAGCACGTTTGGGAGTGCGCAGCATGGCGGGTGGAGCACGTTTGGGAGTGCGCAGCATGGCGGATGGAGCATGATAGGGGGTGCGCAGCATGGCGGATGGAGCACGTTTGGGAGTGCGCAGCATGGCGGATGGAGCACGTTTGGCAGTGTGCAGCATGGCGGATAGAGCACGATGGGGAGTGCGCAGCATGGCGGATGGAGCACGTTTGGGAGTGCGCAGCATGGGGGATGCAGCACGATGAGGAGTGCGCAGTATGGCGGATGGAGCACGTTTGGGAGTGCGCAGCATGGCGGATGGACCACGTTTGGGAGTGCGCAGCATGGCGGATGGAGCACGTTTCGGAGTGCGCAGCATGGGGGATGCAGCACGATGGGGGGTGCGCAGCATGGAGGATGGAGCACGATGGGAGGTGCACACCTCCCCCCAACACACACACACACGCGCACTGCACAACACACACACACTAGGAATCACAAACAACGCCCTACACAGACACCCACACACACAGACAACGCTGCACACACAAATATACGCACATACTGCACAACACACACATTGCTCAAAACATACCTCCCCCCAAAACACACCACACACACACAAACCGCACAACACACACACACACACAACGCTACAGACACACAGCGCTCCACAAACAACGCAACACACGCAACACACATACAACACCGCTCTCACCCCCCGCGACACTCAGAACATGTACAGCGCCCTACACAAACACTTGGTAACTACACACAACAACATCTATATATATATATATATATATATATATATATATATATAACAAAAATCATACATGAACTACACAATACGTAAATTCTAGAATACCCGATGCGTAGAATCGGGCCACCTTCTAGTATTATATATATAATTGTATTTCTGAACATGTTTTTGTAAACAGCTAAAATAACAAAACTTGTGTCACTGTCCAAATATTTCTGGACCTAACTGTATGTATATATATATATATATATATATATATATATATATATATATATATACACACACTTTATTTATTTTTTTTGGGGGGGTGGGGGGCAATTAGAATTTCTGCTATGGGGCCCTATGGTTTCTTTGTAACCCCCTGCAGATGAGACACTTTATTAGACGCCGGATTAGCAGCCATTTCTAGGTTCTAGTTCTGGAGTATTGAGCGATTATCACTGTGTAGGGTGAAGTGCAGACAAATAAAACACACAACACAATATATTATCTGTAATTTTCTCTTATTTTATTGGAATAGCAATAAGCAACATTGTAATGAAAATATTACTGGCCGTTTAATAAATTACACAAAGGTCACAGTGACTCTCAGGTCCGGCCACGGTGGAGACCAGAGAACTTGCTGCGGACATTGCGGATCTGATGAAAGCCACTGGACCCAAAGATCCAGAGGAAGGCGAAGAAAACCCCTGGAGAGTTCTACCTCAGGGGGGGGGGGGGGGAATTCCTTCCTGACCCCATTTCTGGCGATCGAATATTTCCCTGGATCTCGTCTGTCCTGCTGCATATTGCTGTATAAGTGTATGTCACAGGCGGACATGGACAGGAGAGGCCCCTATGCTAGAACATGATAGGGGTCATGTGCAGTCCAATATCTCCTCATAATGCACGATTCCCCCTGCATTTGAGATGGTATTGCATAGCTCCTCACCCAGTGGTGTACTGCCAATGGCGGCAGGCAATGCCACTGCTATAGGGCCCAGAAATCAGTGTGGCCTGGTGCACCCACCTCCCCTCAGGTCCCCCGCCGAGGATCGCACTTTCAATTGTATAGGTCCCACCTGCCCAACCATATCGGCCCTCCTCGGTACCAGCTGCCTAACCAGTCGGCTCTGCTGGGTCCCAGCTGCCCAACAAGGTCGGCCCTGCTGGGTCCCAGCTGCAAACCCGGTCAGCCCTGCTGGGTTCCAACTAACCACACCAGGTCGACCCTGCTGGGTCCCAGCTGGCCAACCTGGTCGGCCCTGCTGGGTCCCAGCTGCCCAACCAGGTCGGCCCTGCTGGGTCCCAGCTGCCCAACTTGGTCAGCCCTGCTGGGTCCCAGCTGCTCAACCCGGCCGTTCCTGCTGGGTCCCAGCTGCCCAACCAGGTCGGCCCTGCTGGGTCCCAGCTGACCAATCAGGTCGGCCCTGCTGGGACCCAGCTGCCCAATCAGGTCGGCCCTGCTGGGTCCCAGCTGCCCAACCAGGTTGGCCCTGCTGGGTCCCATCTACCCAATCCGATCGGCCCTGCTGGGTTGGGTCCCAGCTGCCTAACCAGGTCAGCCCTGCTGGGATCCCAGCTGCCCAACTGGGTCGGCCCTGCTGGGTCCCAGCTGCCCAACCCGGTCGGCCCTGCTGGGTCCCAGCTGCCCAACCCGGTCGGCCCTGCTGGGTTCCAGCTGCCCAACCCGGTTGACCCTGCTGGATCCCAGCTGCCCAACCAGGTCGGCCCTGCTGGTTCCCAGCTGCCCTACCAGGTCGGCGCTGCTGGGTCCCAGCTATCCAACCAGGTCAACCCTGCAGGGTCCCAGCTGTCCAACCCGGTCGGCCCCGCTGGGTCCCATCTGCCCAACCCGGTCAGCCCTGCTGGGTTGGGTCCCAGCTGCCCAACCAGGTTGGCCCTGCTTGATCCCAGCTGCCCAACCAGGTCGGCCCTGCTGGGTCCCAGCTGCCCAACCTGGTCAGCCCTGCTGGGTCCCAGCTGCCCAACCAGGTCAGCCCTGCTGGGTCCCAGCTGCCCAATCCGATCGGCCCTGCTGGGTTGAGTCCCAGCTGACCAACCAGGTCGGCCCTGCTGGGTCCCAATTGCCCAACTCGGCCAGCCCTGCTGGGTCCCAGCTGCCCAACCCGGCCAATCCTGCTGGGTCCCAGCTGCCCAACCCGGTCGGCCCTGCTGGGTCCCAGCTACCCAACCCGGTTGGCCCTGCTGGGTCCCAGCTGCCTAACCAGGTCAGCCCTGCTGGGTCCGAGCTGCCCAGTCAGGTCGGCCCTGCTGGGTCCCAGCTGCCTAACCAGGTCAGCCCTGCTGGGATCCCAGCTGCCTAACCGGGTCGGCCCTGCTGGGTCCCAGCTGCCCAACCCGGTCGGCCCTGCTGGGTCCCAGCTGCCCAACCCGGTCGATCCCGCTGGGTCCCAGCTGCCCAACCCAGTCGGCCCCGCTGGGTCCCATCTGCCCAACCCGGTCAGCCCTGCTGGGTTGGGTCCCAGCTACCCAACCCGGTCGGCCCTGCTGGATCCCAGCTGCCCAACCAGGTCGGCCCTGCTGGGTCCCAGCTACCCAACCTGGTCAGCCCTGCTGGGTCCCAGCTGCCCAACCAGGTCAGCCCTGCTGGGTCCCAGCTGCCCAATCCGATCGGACCTGCTGGGTTGGGTCCCAGCTGACCAACCAGGTCGGCCCTGCTGGGTCCCAGCTGCCCAACCCGGTCGGCCCTGCTGGGTCCCAGCTACCCAACCCGGTCGATCCCGCTGGGTCCCAGCTGCCCAACCCGGTCAGCCCTGCTGGGTCCCAGCTGCCCAACCAGGTCGGCCCTGCTGGTTCCCAGCTGCCCTACCAGGTCGGCGGTGCTGGGTCCCAGCTGTCCAACCAGGTCAGCCCTGCGGGGTCCCAGCACCCAACCAGGTCGGCCCTGCTGGGTCCCAGCTGCCCAACCAGGTCGGCCCTGCTGGGTCCCAGCTACCCAACCAGGTCGGCCCTGCTGGGTCCCAGCTGCCCAACCAGGTCGGCCCTGCTGGGTTCCAGCTGCCCAACCAGGTCGGCCCTGCTGGGTCCCATCTCCCCAACCCGGTCGGCCCTGCTGGGTTGGGTCCCAGCTGCATAACCAGGTCAACCCTGCTGGGTCCCAGCTGCCCAACCCGGTCGGCCCCGCTGGGTCCCAGCTACCCAACCCGGTCGATCCCGCCGGGTCCCAGCTGCCCAACCCGGTCGGCCCCGCTGGGTCCCATCTGCCCAACCCGGTCTGCCCTGCTAGTTTGTGTCCCAGCTGCCCAACCAGGTCGGCCCTGCTGGGTCCCAGCTGTCCAACCCGGTCGGCCCTGCTGGGTCCCAGCTGCCCAACCCGGTCGGCCCTGCTGGGTCCCAGCTACCCAACCAGTCCGCCCAAATTCATGAATGAATTTAGCATCCCTCCCCCCCCCCCCCCCCGTCTCCAGCTATGTAATGTGTGAACAGGGCCCGAAACTGAGAGAGGAGATATTTACCTGGACTTGTCACCTTCGTGCTGTCAGGGTCTAAAAACACGAAAAGCATCTGGTTTAGAACTTTGTACATTGTATTGTAATTGTGATGTCACGGAATGTTAATGATGTCATGTGACCTGTAATGTCATCAGAACGGTCACTGCTGTTATGGATCAAGTTTACAACATCAAGAAAGTGTTAATTTCATAAATAGGTAAAATCCCAGCCTCATTTTAAAATCATGAGACTCACATTTAAAGGGACCCTTCTATTTTAATCCATATTATCTAGTTCCCTATCTACTAAAGGAAAACTCAAATGACGCTCCTGACCATAGTAAACGACAATTCCCAGGAACAAAAGAGCTGAAAGCAGAGAGTAATAGCATTTGCAGCTCGATTTCAGTTGCACAATGCTATAATTTACCCACATAAAGTGGCAAAATTACCCAAAAATAGAGCCACATGGAGTTGTCCCCACCTCTGTATTATATCTGTGTGTATATATTGATATGTGTATCTTTACACATGTACATACACATGGATGTCATAGAGGGTGGGCTCCATAGTGAAGAGCCAGTATAATTAGCAGTTCATGTTCTGGAAGACCCCATAAATCTGTATTACATAGTCACCCTCCTATTACTGGGGCCGTAATACTGCATGTGTCCTGTAGGGGCCACTACTTCCCACAGCAATAACAGCTGATTACAGAAGGTTTTAGCTGCCATCCCCCCTATAAGTAAAGAGCCACCTACCTGCCCTCATCCCCTTCCGGCTGTCAGGTCCTAGTGGCACAAGATGGCTCCGGTGCAGAACTTTGTACATTCTATACCCATTGTGATGTCATTTGTTGTCTATGATGTCATGTGCCCTGTGATGTCATAATAACTGCCTAATACTAATATAACATTTACCCGTTGTAGACAAGTACTACATCCAAGATGGTGTACGTCTCCTATACTATAGTTCCATAACTGGTTCACCGGGTTTGATTATTGTGTCAAATTCCTTTAACGCTGTTTTGTTTTTTTGTTTTTTAAATTAATGAATACAATGGGGGAGGACTATGGGGGTACATTATACTACATGGAGGACTATGGGGGTATATTATAATATTTGGGGGGGTGCATTATAATATATAGAGGACTATGGGGGTACATTAGACTATATGGAAGAATATGGAGGTGCAGTATAATATATAGAGGACTATGGAGGTGCATTATAATATATGAAAGACTATGGGGGTGCATTATAATATATGGTGCATTATAATATATGGACTATGTGGGGAGCGTTATAATATATGGAGGACTATGGGGAGTGCATTATAATATATGGAGGACTATGGGGTGCAATATAATATATGGAGGACTATAGGGGGTGCATTATAATATATGGAGGACTATGGCGTACAGTATAATATATGGATCACTATGGGGGTGCATTATAATATACGGAGGACTATTGTTTGCATTAAAATGTATGGAGGACTATCGGGTGCATTATAATATATGGAGGACTATGGTGTACAGTAAAATATATGGAGGACTATGGGGGGTGCATTGTAATATATGGAGGACTATGGGGAGTGCATTATAATATATGGAGGACTCTGGGGTGCATTATAATATAAGGAGGACTATAGGGGGTGCATTATAATAATATATGGAGGACTATGGGGTGCATTATAATATATGGAGGACTATTGGGTGCATTATAATATATGGAAGACTATGGGGGTGCATTATAATATATGGAGGACTATGGGGAGTGCATTATAATATATGGAGGACTGTGGGGTGCATTATAATATATGGAGGACTATAGGGGGTGCATTATAATAATATATGGAGGACTATGAGGTGCATTATAATATATGGAGGACTATTGGGTGCATTATAATATATGTAGGACTATGGGGGTGCATTATAATATATGGAGGACTATGGGGTGCAGTATAATATATAGGGGACTATGGGGGTGCATTATACTATATGGATGACTATGGAGGTGCATTATAATATATGGAGAACTATGGAGGTGCATTATGATATATGAAGACAATGGGAGGTGCATTAAAATATACTAGCTGTACTACCCGGCTTCGCCTGGGTTAATAACTGCTGTTAACAAAATAGAATGTATTAACAAAAATGTATTCTGCACACAAAAACCACAAAACAAAGAAATGTAATTATTAAAAGTAAAAAACTAAGCTAATAGAAGCATTTCACAACATATATTTCAACACCCCAGATATTCCACACAGATTTAACTAAATTGGCCAAGTACTGTGCTCCGTCTGTCTCTTTCCAGGTCTGTCTCTTTCCCCGTCTGTCTCTTTTCAGGTGTCTCTTTCCTGGTCTGCCTCTTTCGTGGTCTGCCTCTTTCCAGGTCTGCCTCTTTCTTCTTCTGTCTCTTTCCCCATCTGTCTCTGTTTGTCTTTTTCCCCATCTGTCTCTGTCTGTCTCTTTCCCCGTCTGTCTCTTTCCCCGTCTGTCTTTCTCTGTCTGTCTCTTTCTTCGTCTGTCTCTATCTCTCTGTTTCTTTCCCCATCTGTCTCTTTCCAGGTCTGTCTCTTTCCCTGTCTGTCTCCCCGACTCTTTGTCTGTGTCTTTTCCTGTCTGTCTCTTTCCTTGTCTGTCTCTATTTCCCTGTCTCTTTCCCTGTCTTTCTCTATCAAGGTCTGTGTCTTTCCCCATCTATCTTTGTCTGTCTCTCTGGCTGTCTCCTCCTACCCTGTCTGCCTGTCTCTGTCCCTGTCTGCATGTCTGTCTGTGTCTTTCCCCATCTGTCTCTTTCCCCATCTGTCTCTTTCCCCATCTGTCTCTTTCCAGGTCTGTCTCTGTCTGTTTCTTTCCCCGTCTGTCTCTCTCTCTCTCTCTCTGTCTCTTTCCTGTCTGTCTCTGTCTGTCTTTCTCTCTCTGTCTCTCTCTATCCGTCTCCCCACCGACATCTTATTACCTCACATATAAGCTTCTTATACTATGAATGTCTTTTGTTCCTATAGCAACCAATCATAGCTCCTACTAATAACCTGTAGTTCCTGGCTCCATTTATTTTAATGAAGGCATGTTTTTTTGGAGCGTAACTGTAAAATGCGGGGTTAAATTTTCCTGTCAAAACATAGTCTACGATGTTCCCTGGGTCACATGAGGTGTCTGTGTAAAATTTCGTGATTGTAAATGCGACGGTGCGGATACACTTTTCGTTTCACTTTTTTCCCATTATGTAGATAGGGGCAAAATTGATTGGTAAATTGGAACGCACGGGGTTAAAATTTCACCTCACAACATAGCCTATGATTCTCTCAGGGTCCTTACGTGTGAGTGTGCAAAATTTTGTGGCTGTAGCTGCAGATGCCAATCCCGGATATACATACACACATTCAGCTTTATATATTAGACTAGCTGTACTACCCGGCTTCGCCCGGGTTAATAACTGTTGTTAACAAAATAGAATGTATTAACAAAAATTTATTCTGCACACAATATCCGCTGCCCGGGATAGTAACTGTCTCTCTGTTTCTCTCCCATTCTCTGTCTATCTCCCCCTCTGTATATATATATCTCTGTCTCTCTCTCTATCTCTTTGTCTGTCTGTCTCTTTCCCTGTCTGTCTCTGACTGTCTCTGTCTGTCTCAATCTCTTTCCCTGTCTGTCTATCTATCTCTTTCCCTGTCTATCTATCTATCTATCTATCTATCTCTGTCACTTTCGCTGTCTGTTTCTTTCCGTCGGTCTCTGTCCCTCTCTTTCCCTCTCTTTCCCTGTCTGTCTCCCTCTCTTTCCCTGTCTGTCTGTTTCCCTGTGTCTGTCTCTGTCTCTTTGTCAGTGTCTGTCTCTTTACCTGTCTGTGTCTGTCTCTTAACCTGTCTCTCTCTTTCCCTGTCAGTCTGTCTCTTTGTCTGTGTCTGTCTCTTTGTGTCTGTCTCTTACCCTGTCTATGTCTGTTTCTTACCCTGTCTGTGTCTGCCTCTTTCCCTGTCTGTGTCTGTCTCTTTCCCTGGCTGCATTGTGACATGCCAACATTCCATATAAGGGCATGGTTGCGCATTCTTCTGAAGTTCTGGCTGCACTGTGGCTTCCAGCTCCATTCGCTTTAATGGAGGCAGGTTTTTTGGTGAATAACTGTAAAGCGAGGGGTTAAAATTTCCCCTCAAAACATAGCCTATGACGCTCCTGGGGTCCAGACGTGTGAGTGTGCAAAATTTTGTGGCTGTAGCTGCGACGGTGCAGATGCCAATCCCAGACATACACACATACACACACACACATTCAGCTTTATATATTAGATGGAGGACTATGGGGTGCAGAATAATACATGGAGGACTATGGGGGTGCATTATACTATATGGATGACTATGGAGGTGCATTATAATCTATGGAGAACTATGGAGGTGCATTATAATATATGAAAGACAATGGGAGGTGATTATAATATATGGAGGACTATGGGGGGAGCATTATAATATATGGAGGACTATGGGGGGCGCATTATAATATATGGAGGACTATGGGGGGTGCATTATAATATATGGAGGACTATGGGGGGGGTGCATTATAATATATGGAGGCCTATTGGGTGCATTATAATATATGGAGGATGGATGTTTGTAAAACAAAATAAAAAAAAAATCCCTTCTGGCGCTATTTTCCGAGATCCGTTGTGTTCTCATTTTTCGGGATCTGAAGCTGTGTGAGGGCGTTCCTCCTGATAACATTTTTGGGTAGATGTGATGTTTTGATCGCCTCTTATTGCTTTTTATTATAATGTAGCGGTGGCCATAAAAAAAACATAATTTTGGCATTTGTATTTTTTTTTCTGTTACGTTGATCACTGATCAGATTAATTTATTTTATATTTTGATATATTGCACATTTCTGAATGCAGCAATACCAAATATGTGTATTTTTTGTTTTGTTTTAGTTTTAATAGAGCAAAAGTAGGGTGATCTGGATTTTTTTATTTTTTTCATATTTTTTAAAAAACTTTTTTCTCACTTTATACTGTATTTAATAGTCCTGTTAGGGGGCTTGAAGCTGCAATTGTCCAATCACTTGTGCTGTACAGAGCAGAATCAGCATCAGCCTCGCTCTGTACAGCAGAAATCACAGTCTCCTGTGAATGTTGCTCACAGCCGACGTTCACAAGAAGTTTCTTCAAGACAGACACAGGGGTCACCAGCTGATCCCTGGCTGTCATCGCAACCCATCGGTGCCCCGCGATCACGTCACAGGGCCGCTGATGGTGCAGGGAATGACGTGTTCCCTGCCGAAGCACGTTAAATCCCGCTGTCAGAGATTGACCGTGAGATTTAACTAGTTAACAGCCGCAGGAGGAGGAGGCACATGAGGGCTGATCAGATGAACCGACATGTGTAGGGAAAGATGCGGGCTCAGCGTGTGAGCCCACATCAAATGCAGGGACACAGCCTACATCCAAGGTTGGGAAGGATTTAAGACTTGTGTGACATTCAACTCTGGTTTTAGGTCAAATTTATGGAGAAACATGGAATATTCTGCAGAATTCACAAACATTCAGGCCATAGATAAATAGATGGATAGATAGATATTAAATTAGATTTATATGAAAGATATGTAGACATGGTATGGGTTGCTAGAAAAAAATATATAGGGGGACAGAAAGAAATAGAACTGAGATAAAAATATAAGATAGATGGATAGATAGATAATAGATGATAGATAAATAGATGATAGATAGATAGATAGATAGAGGGATAGATAGATAGATAGATATGTGAAGCCCCACAGGTGTTGTGTCGGTGCATTACCTTCAGGGACTCCACTCAGCTGGATCTGGTCACAGGTAGGAGATCTTCTTCTTGTCGTGACGCCACTCTCAGTATTGCGGTCAGTGGGGACCGCCACTGCAGGTTAAGGGACGCCTGGGGCTGATGGTGAGTGCAGTTAGTTGGAATAGCCTCCTGAGAGTGAGGCAAGCCCCAGGGCCCGGTGTAGGTGCGTAGTACCACAAGGCGCAGAATAACTCCACACAGGCAGAATGTCTTTCAGGGTTTTTACTCACTTCAGGTGGCAGGGTGAGTAACCCGAGCGTAGCTGGGATGAACCAGGCGGGAACCAGGTGTCCTTCAGGCTGACTTGTGAGGGTGACTACTAACTCGCCTTCCTTAGCCCTTGGTGGTTTGGGGTGACCCCGACTTTGAGTCCCTATGGGGGTCACCCAGGGAAGTTGCTGAAGCCTCACTCCCCTTCGTTCGCCGTGTGCTTGTTGCCTGGGCCAGATCACTCCAGCTTCTTGCCTCCTGTGAGCTATGGGCCCTAACTGTGGCTACGTGGCTGCGGCTTTTTGTGGTGTTGTGGCGTGGGCTTTGAGAGCCCCACACCGGCAGGTTTAGCAACAGAAAGCTGGATCTATCTCCGCTTCGGGATCTGCCGCCCGTTTGGGCCTGGTACTCTCTAGCAGTCTCCTTACTTCCCACTCCGTGCCCTCTCTTTAGCTGAAGATGGATTTCGGGTAGCACTCCTAGTTGACCGTTCTCCCCCGTCAGTAGCCACTGCGCGGGCGCTGTTAGACAGCAACAGCCCCACAGGTCTGCTCCTCACTGAGCCCTATGGAGTTCTGCTCTAACTGACTCACTGCCCCTCCTCTCCTGTTCTTGCCTACGCCACCTAGCAACCAGACTCTCTTACCACACCCCTTGAGAGGATATGGAGGCTTTTGGCCCCCTCCACTATTCCAGTGAAGGTCAAGGCTTTTCCCCCTCCTGGGATCCCCAGGGGTCCTCTCATGGGTACATGTGTGAGACCTGATCACTATGCGCCTGTGTACCACACCCCGGTCAGCCTTCTGGATTACCTGTGTTGTACTGTCCCCAGCATGGGTGCAGTACTCAGTGGTGCCTGACCAGGTCAGGGGCGCCACATTCCCCCTTAGTTATCACCAGCACGTCCTCGGGCTGCAAGACAACATTTTAAAATGCATAAAACATTAAAACATGTAAAACATTTTTAAAAGCACCAGGTACCATACATCACCACCCTCCACCCACAAGTCCGTTAACCCACCCAAAACCCTCTCACGTTGGCCGCGCCTTCAGCCACTTCTGGCAGGATGTAGAGGCGGCTTACATGGGCTGGTGGTTTCAGGGTATACCTGGCCTGGTGGATCCGCGCCTTCAGCCTCTTCTGGCAGGATGCAGAGGCGGCCTCCACAGTTGGTGCTGACCAGGTACCCTCTTTGTGGTGGAGAGCCAGGCCCCATAAACAGGCATGCTCTCTGGTCGCAGGTGAGCCAAGGCCCTATATACGGACGGGCTCCTCCTGGTTGCAGACGAGCCAAGCCCCTAAACAGGCTGACTCTGGTGGTGGTGGTGCCCTTTTGGTGTAACTATTTACACTGCGAGAGTTTGTGGCTATAGCCAGTTCATAGCCTTAAGGTTTATTTCTCACAATAGTTTTTGTGGGCACATTCTTGAACTTTAAAACGTTGCAAAACAAACTTTTCAAAACTTTAACTTTCTAACTGCTGAACTTCTTACTTTCTTTTACTCCTCCATACCAGGGCTTGGGCCTGTAGGGCTGCGGCACCTGTTGCTTTCTTGACCTTTTTCTTCATCTGTAGTTATCTCTTCAGTAGGTTCTTTGTCTTTTCTTTCTTTATGGCTGTCTTTCCTTTCTTCTTTGGGACATGGCACTACATCTAGCGCATACCAGCCTCTTTCGCCTCGATGCATAGTGAACTGTACGGAGTCTCCCATTTTTAAGTTTCTGCCAGGGTGTCCTCTGGGCAGATGAGCTCTCACATCTCTTCTATTGACGAAGATACCTTCTTTGATACCAGGTGCAACAATGAACCCATATCCTGACTTTAAGCTGAAGTCCTCCACTACTCCTCTGCAAAGGGGTCCTCTGACCTGGGCTTTGGCTCTTCTCAGGAACCTTTTCTCCTGTAGATCTCTGGCCGTGACTTCTCTCTGCTCTGGGGATGGCGGTGCAGGGGAAAACTGGGTTCTGCGGCGCTGTGTCTTGCGGGCTGGATTCTGCGAAGTGCAGCTTACAAGCTCCCAGGTGAGGCTTTGGGGCAGATCTTCCTCAGCAGAAGGTGTCAGGTCTTCCTCGTCCCAGCGGGAATACGGCAGCATCTCTGGCTCGGGGTATGGATCCGCTGCTGATGGCTCCTGAGTCAGCTCCTCAGTTTCCTGGCCTCCTCTCCCCCTTAGTTCTTCTTGGCACTCCTTTGGTGGCAGTGCTGGGGATGGGCTTTCTTCAGCAGGCCCAGGCGGGGGACTCTTTGGCGTGGTTGCTGCAGGGGTTGCTGGAATCCTCTTGGGGGTATGCGGAGGGAGCATGTACCGGTCCACCAACCATTGTGGAAACTTGGCCTCCATGTCAGCCTTCAGCCGCCAGTATTCGGGGTCCTCCCCCAGCGTGGGCTTTCCAGCAGGGACCTCTTTGGACTGGGGAGCGGTGTCTGCTCTGGCCTTGCAGGCCGGGGTAAATGGTGATGCAATCTCTTGGCGGGCCGCGCCCTGTATGGCGGCGGCCTGGTCTTGGCGGGCCGCGCCCGGCATGGCGGCGGCCTGGTCTTGGCGGGCCGCGCCCGGCATGGCGGCGGCCTGGTCTTGGCGGGCCGCGCCCTGTTTGGCGGCGGCCTGGTCTTGGCGGGCCGCGCCCGGCATGGCGGCGGCCTGGTCTTGGCGGGCCGCGCCCGGCATGGCGGCGGCCTGGTCTTGGCGGGCCGCGCCCTGTTTGGCGGCGGCCTGGATCGGCGTCGCAGCTGCGATGGGATCTGTGCAGGCTGGGCTGGGCGTCGCTGCAGGGACCGGGTCTTGGTGGGCCGAGCAGGGCATCGCTGCGGCGGCCGGGGCTTGGCGGGTCGAGCAGGGCATCGCTGCGGCGGCCGGGGCTTGACGGGCCGAGCAGGGCATCGCTGCGGCGGCCGGGGCTTGACGGGCCGAGCAGGGCATCGCTGCGGCGGCCGGGGCTTGACGGGCCGAGCAGGGCATCGCTGCGGCGGCCGGGGCTTGACGGGCCGAGCAGGGCATCGCTGCGGCGGCCTGGGCTTGGCGGGCCGCACCTGGCGTGGCTGCGGCCTGGCTCAGCGTCGCCGCGCCGGGCGCCTCTTCAGGGACCGCGGGCGTGGCAGCAGGGGTCGGGGCATCCGGGCCGGCAGGGGTAATACTGGACTCACCCATCGGTGGCAGCATCGGGGTCTGAGTCGTCGCCGTCCGGTCTGGCACTCGTCGTGCGGTTCCCCTCTCATAGGCCTGAACCGCGGCAGCCATCTCCAGAAGTTCCATGCGTTCTTCTCTGATCTGCTCCACGACCCGGGTCTCCAGTCGGTCGCAGAACTGGGCCAGCTCCCGATACCACCAGGCAGCGGAGCCCGGTTCTGGATTTCTGCGGTCAGACGCCATTTCTTCTGCGCCCTCTTCTGCACGACTCTCCAGCTGTGGACTCGCCGTTGCCTCTAATAGCAAGCTGTTCAGTTTCCGCTCTGCCTCTTTCAGCAGCTCCTCTCCCAGCAGCAGGCTTCTGGCTCCCTTTCTGTCCCGACGTCTCTGGACGCCTCCGCTCTCTTCACAAGCGAGGTCAGAACTCTGCAGGGGATCTCTGGGTAGCCACACCTCTTCGTGGGCGGTAACTTCTCCCAGCGCGGGCTGCTGTTGTTTTTCAGCGCGCTTTTCATGGTGGCAATATGGCGGCGCTTCCAATTTTTCAAGCGGACCGCCCAGGCACATGGTCACCTGTCTGAACAGGTCTAGTCCTTATCCTGTTCGTGACGCCAGATGTGAAGCCCCACAGGTGTTGTGTCGGTGCATTACCTTCAGGGACTCCACTCAGCTGGATCTGGTCACAGGTAGGAGATCTTCTTCTTGTCGTGACGCCACTCTCAGTATTGCGGTCAGTGGGGACCGCCACTGCAGGTTAAGGGACGCCTGGGGCTGATGGTGAGTGCAGTTAGTTGGAATAGCCTCCTGAGAGTGAGGCAAGCCCCAGGGCCCGGTGTAGGTGCGTAGTACCACAAGGCGCAGAATAACTCCACACAGGCAGAATGTCTTTCAGGGTTTTTACTCACTTCAGGTGGCAGGGTGAGTAACCCGAGCGTAGCTGGGATGAACCAGGCGGGAACCAGGTGTCCTTCAGGCTGACTTGTGAGGGTGACTACTAACTCGCCTTCCTTAGCCCTTGGTGGTTTGGGGTGACCCCGACTTTGAGTCCCTATGGGGGTCACCCAGGGAAGTTGCTGAAGCCTCACTCCCCTTCGTTCGCCGTGTGCTTGTTGCCTGGGCCAGATCACTCCAGCTTCTTGCCTCCTGTGAGCTATGGGCCCTAACTGTGGCTACGTGGCTGCGGCTTTTTGTGGTGTTGTGGCGTGGGCTTTGAGAGCCCCACACCAGCAGGTTTAGCAAAAGAAAGCTGGATCTATCTCCGCTTCGGGATCTGCCGCCCGTTTGGGCCTGGTACTCTCTAGCAGTCTCCTTACTTCCCACTCCGTGCCCTCTCTTTAGCTGAAGATGGATTTCGGGTAGCACTCCTAGTTGACCGTTCTCCCCCGTCAGTAGCCACTGCGCGGGCGCTGTTAGACAGCAACAGCCCCACAGGTCTGCTCCTCACTGAGCCCTATGGAGTTCTGCTCTAACTGACTCACTGCCCCTCCTCTCCTGTTCTTGCCTACGCCACCTAGCAACCAGACTCTCTTACCACACCCCTTGAGAGGAGATGGAGGCTTTTGGCCCCCTCCACTATTCCAGTGAAGGTCAAGGCTTTTCCCCCTCCTGGGATCCCCAGGGGTCCTCTCATGGGTACATGTGTGAGACCTGATCACTATGCGCCTGTGTACCACACCCCGGTCAGCCTTCTGGATTACCTGTGTTGTACTGTCCCCAGCATGGGTGCAGTACTCAGTGGTGCCTGACCAGGTCAGGGGCGCCACAGATAGATTGAAAAAAGAGAGGACTGGCAGCACTTACCATAATGTGAAGATATAAACTACTAAAAAAAAAAAGTTTTTAGAGGTGTTGAGAATATTAAAATGGCCATTGTAATACCAGCTCAGTGCCACGTTACGGCAACCTCCTTTGCTGGGTCCTACTCTACTCTTAGGGGTACTTTACACGCTGCGACATCGCATCAGAAATATCGTCAGGGTCACGTCGTTAGTGACGCACATCTGGCGCCGGTAGCGACATCGCAGCGTGTACATCCCTTGTGCGACCATAAACGATCGCAAATGCGTTGAAAATCGGTGATCTGTGTAGCGTCGGTCATTTTCATAATGTCGGGTCGACCGCAGGTACAATGTTGTTTGTCGTTCCTGCAGGTCCACACATCGCTGTGTGTAAAGCCGCAGGAGCAACAAACATCTCCTTACCTGCGTCCCGACGGCAATGCGGAAGGGAGAGGGTGGGCGGGATGTTATGTCCCGCTCATCTCCGCTCCTCTGCTTCTATAGCCCGGCCGATTAGTGACGTCACTAATCGGCTGTGACGACGAATGCACCTCCCCCGTGAAGTAAGGATATTACGGCAGTCACAGCGACGTCGCAGATCAGGTATGTGTGTGCTAAGCTGCCATAGAGATAATGTTCGCTATGGCAGCAATCACCACATATCGCATGTGCGACGGGGGCGGGTACTATCGCGCTCGGTATCGCTAGTTGATGCTAGCGATGTCGCAACGTGTAAAGTACCCCTTACTGTACACTGCATCTGACCGGGTTCCTAAAAACCTACATATAAGATCAGCGAGTAACCATGGAAGTTACAAACACATGAGGCTAATAGGCAAGATTGGGGGGTGGTGTGCAAAGCCAGTCTGAAGGACATCACTCCATACTAAATATAATGAAAAAAATGGATAAAGGGGCAGACAGACAGACAGAGGGATATAAAGATAGATAGATAGATAGATAGATAGATAGATAATGAATAGATATATAGATAATAGAAATAGATGGATAGATCTAGATATATATAGGTAATAGAGATAGATGGATAGATATGGATAGATAGATGGATAAATACAGTGCTGGCCAAAAATATTGGCACCCCTGCAATTCTGTCAGATAATACTCAGTTTCTTCTTGAAAATGATTGCAATCACAAATTCTTTGGTATTATTATCTTCATTAATTTTGCTTGCAATGAAAAAACACAAAAGAGAATGAAACAAAAATCAAATCATTGATCATTTCACACAAAACTCCAAAAATGGGCCAGGCAAAAGTAATAGCACTCTAAGGCGGGCTTTGCACGTTGCGACATCGCAAGCCGATGCTGCGATGTCGCACGCGATAGTCCCCGCCCCGTCGCAGGTACAATATCGTGTGATAGCTGGCGTAGCGAAAATTATCGCTACGCCAGCTTCACACGCACTCACCCGCCCTGTGACCGTCGCTCTGGCTGTCGCCCCGCCTCCTTCCTAAGGGGGCGGGTCGTGCGGCGTCATAGCGACGTCACACGGCAGGCGACCAATAGCGGCGGAGGGGCGGAGATGAGCAGGATGTAAACATCCCGCCCACCTCCTTCCTTCCGCATATCCTATGGAAGCCGCAGTGACGCCGGTAGGAGATGTTCCTCGCTCCTGCGGCTTCACACACAGCGATGTGTGCTGCTGCAGGAACGAGGAACCACATCGGACCGTCGCGTCAGCGTAATTATGGATTACGCCGACGCTGCACCGATGATACGATTACGACGATTTTGCGTTCGTAAATCGTATCATCTAGGCTTTACACACTACGATGTCGCATGCGATGCCGGATGTGCGTCACTTTCAATTTGACCCCACCGACATCGCACCTGCGATGTCGTAGTGTGCAAAGCCGCCCTAAGCCTAATACTTGGTTGCACAACCTTTAGCCAAAATAACTGCGAACAACCACTTCCGGTAACCATCAATGAGTTTCTTACAATGCTCTGCAGGAATTTTAGACCATTCTTCTTTGGCAAACTGCTCCAGGTCCCTGAGATTTGAAGGGTGCCTTCTCCAAACTGCCATTTTGAGATCTCTCCACAGGTGTTCTACGGGATTCAGGTCTGGACTCATTGCTGGCCACTTTAGTAGTCTCCAGTGCTTTCTCTCAAACCATTTTCTAGTTCTTTTTGAAGTGTGTTTTGGGTCATTGTCACACGGTCAAGCAGTCCAGTGCCAGAGGCAGCAAAGCAACCCCAAAACATCAGGGAACCTCTGCCATGTTTGACTGTAGGGACCGTGTTCTTTTCTTTGAATGCCTTTTTTTTTTCCTGTAAACTCTATGTTGATGGCTTTTCCCAAAAAGCTCTACTTTTGTCTCATCTGACCAGAGAACATTCTTCCAAAACGTTTTAGGCTTTCTCAGGTAAGTTTTGGCAAACTCCAGCCTGGCTTTTTTATGTCTCGGGGTAAGAAGTGGGGTCTTCCTGAGTATCCTACCATACAGTCCCTTTTCATTCAGACGCCGACGGATAGTACGAGTTGGCACTGTTGTACCCTCGGACTGCAGGGCAGCTTGAACTTGTTTGGATGTTAGTCGAGGTTCTTTATCCACCATCCGCACAATCTTGTGTTAAAATCTCTCGTCAATTTTTCTTTTCCTTCCACATCTAGGGAGGTTAGCCACAGTGCCATGGGCTTTAAACTTCTTGATTACACTGCGCACCGTAGACACAGGAACTTTCAGGTCTTTGGAGATGGACTTGTAGCCTTGAGATTGCTCATGCTTCGTCATAATTTGGATTCTCAAGTCCTCAGACAGTTCTTTGGTCTTCTTTCTTTTCTCCATGCTCAATGTGGTACACACAAGGACACAGGACAGAGGTTGAGTCAACTTTAATCCATGTCAACTGGCTGCAAGTGTGATTTAGTTATTGCCAACACCTGTTAGGTGCCACAGGTAAGTTACAGGTGCTGTTAATTACACAAATTAGAGAAGCATCACATGATTTTTCAAACAGTGCCAATACTTTTGTCCACCCCCTTTTTATGTTTGTTGTGGAATTATATCCAATTTGGCTTTATGACAATTTTTTTTTATTTTTTACATTGAAGACAAATTAAATGAAGATAATAATACCAAAGAATTTGTGATTGCAATCATTTTCAGGAAGAAACTGAGTACTCTCTGACAGAATTGCAGGGGTGCCAATACTTTTGGCCAGCACTGTAGATAGATATATTTAGATGGCTAGATATTGCACACTATACATGACACATACACATCTTATACATAACACATACACACATCACATAATACATTACGGATAAGACACACCGCACATTATACTCACATATGGTACATACAGTAGAAGTCTTCTTCCTTCCCAGCCTCCAGGAGAGCAGTGGCTCTGTAGTAGCAGCTTCTCAGGCTGGAGCAGTGCAGGCGCCCCTAACCCTTCTCTCTCTGGTGAAGACGGGAGAAGACAAGAGGCAGAGCACAGAGGAGGGGAGGGCGCCCTCTGCTGGATCCTGGGCACCGCAGGAGCAGTAAATGAAGGTGAATTCCTGCTCCCTGCAGATCCCCCGTGTGCTGTCTCCCGGTGCTGTCTCCCGGCGGGCGCCCTGTGCGACTGCACCTCTCCCACATAGGTAAAGTCGCCATGCTTCTATCTGTCCATCTATCCATCCAACTATCTATCTATCTATCCCTCTATCTATTATCTATCTGTCTGCTATCCATTTGTCTCATTATCATCTATCCAGCATCGGTCTAGCACACTGAGTCACCAGTCGATACCCCGGTGAGCCCCCGAATTGGACATAAAGGGGACCTGCCCGGCAGGTACGTCGCTGACACCAAATATCCAGGGCTCCGGCCCTTAACTTCTTGCCCGGAGCCCCAAATCTTCTGTGACCACTGCATTGAACTGTGTTGGTGTCACATTGCCCCCGATACAGTTCAATCCTGTGACAGAGCTCCATGCTCTATCACTGCTCGTCTCCTAAGCCGCAGATCACTACAGGCCTGTGACTTAGCTAATGGTGTTCCCACGAGGGCAGTGCAGTCACGTCATTGCATCGCGCTGCTTCTGTTAACCCTTCACCTACCCCTAGGGAAAAGCCCTGCTCGTGGAGGGCTAGACCATCCAGGCTGCCCCATCCATCATCCCCAGTGGGAAACCGCAGCGGCGGCCATATAATCCTTAACCACAAACCACGAGTGGCGTAGTCGGACTTTTTATTTTATTTTTCATTTAAAACTGGTCGACTGTGCCCCCGGATCCGGTACAACTCGAGCCACGGACCGGCTGGATTCGAGCAGCCCGGCTGCTCCGAGGTGCGACTTGTGCTTCAGACCTCGGTTGGTCTGAACACACTCGCCATGCTCATTGCGTGACATTTGTCATTCTTATCAATCTTTCTGTGTCATTATAGCTCAGGCTGCGGCATTTTCACAGCTGTTGCAGACCCTGTCTCAGAGGTTTTCGGACATGTGGTCTGAGGTTGTGCCACAGCTGCAACAAATTACTGGGTTTTTGGTGTCTGCGCATGCCCTGGCGCAACCAGAACCTAATATAGCCCTCCCAGATAAGTTTTCTAGTGGGAGGGACAAACTTACCACCTTCAGGGAAGCCTGTAAACTATAGCTCTCCTGCAGTTGAGGTCAGCTGCACCTGCTTTGTAGTCACACCTCCTTGTCTGTGGTGTTTTTTCGTTGTGCTTCAGACCTCGGTTGGTCTGCACACGCTCGTTCCATGACTCTGTGTTGGGGGCCGTTTTACTGTATGTAAGCCCATTATACTCCATGGAGGGCTGTTTGGGGGCACAGTTGGGGGATCATACTGGGTTTGGGGTCACCATACTTTGCCGGATAGATGAAGGGGAGTACAGTAGGGTCATTATACTGAACGTATGGAGGGTACTGTGAATGAATTCACTGTGGGGATATCATAGTGTTTGTGGGGCACTTTTGGGGCAATCAGAGAATAATCTAGGGGCTTCGATAAAATTACTTTGTAAGGGCTATAAAGTTGTGATATATGCTCTGCTGTGACCAAATGAGTGTATGTATATATATATATATATATATATATATATATACACACTTTATTTATTTTTTTCGGGGGGGGGGGCGGCGCAATTAGAATTTCTGCTATGGGGCCCCATGGTTTCTTTGTAACCCCCTGTAGATGAGACACTTTATTAGACGCCAGATTAGCAGCCATGTCTGGTTCTAGTTCTGGAGTATTGAGCGATTATCACTGTGTAGGGTGAAGTGCAGACAAATAAAACACACAACACAATATATTATCTGTAATTTTCTCTTCTTTTATTGGAATAGCAATAAGCAACATTGTAATGAAAATATTACTGGCCCTTTAATAAATTACACAAAGGTCACAGTGACTCTCAGGTCCGGCCACGATGGAGACCGCAGAACTTGCTGCGGACATTGCGGACCTGATGAAAGCCACTGGACCCAAAGATCCAGAGGAAGGCGAAGAAAACCCCCGGAGAGTTCTACCTCAGGGGGGGGAAAAATTCCTTCCTGACCCCATTTCTGGCGATCGGATATTTCCCTGGATCTCGTCTGTCCTGCTGCATATTGCTGTATAACTGTACGTCACAGTCGGACATAGACAGGAGAGGCGACTGTGCCAGAACATAATAGGGGTCCTGTGCAGTCCAATATCTCCTCATAATGCACGATTCACCCTGCATTTGAGATGGTAATGCATAGCTCCTCACCAGTGTTGTACTGCCAATGGCGGCAGGCCATGCAACCGCAATAGGGCCCAGGAATAAAGGTGGCCTGGTGCCCCCACCTCCCCTCAGGTCCCCCGCCGAGGATCGCACTTTCAATTGTATGGGTCCCAGCTGCCCAACCATATCGGCGCTGCTTGGTCCCAGCTGCCTAACCAGTCGGCCCTGCTGGGTCCCAGCTGACCAACCAGGTCGGCTCTGCTGGGTACCAATTGCCCAACCCGGTCAGCACTGCTGGGTCCCAGCTGCCCAACCCGGCCGGTCCTGCTGGGTCCGAGCTGCCCAACCAGGTCGGCCCTGCTGGGTCCCAGCTGCCAAACCAGGTCGGCCCTGCTGGGTCTGAGTTGCCCAACCCGGTCGGCCCTGCTGGGTTGGGTCCCAGCTGCCCAACCAAGTCGGCCCTGCTAGGTCCCAGGTGCCCAACCTAGTCGGCCTTGCTGGGTCCCAACTGCCCAACCAGGTTGGCCCTGCTGGGTCCCAGCTGCCCAACCAGGTCGCCCTGCTGGGTCCCAGCTGCCGCTGCCCAACCAGGTTGGCCCTGCTGGGTCCAAGCTGCCCAACCAGGTCGGCTCTGCAGGGTCCCAGCTGCCCAACCAGGTCGGCCCTGCTGGGTCCCAGCTGCCCAACCCGGTCGGCCGTGCTGGGTTGGGTCCCAGCTGCCTAACAAGATCGGCCCTGCTGGGTCCCAGCTGCCCAACCCGGTCGGCCAAATTCATTAATGAATTTAGCATCTCCCCCCCCCCCCGTCTCCAGCTATGTAATGTGTGAACAGGGCCGGAAACTGAGAGAGGAGATATTTACCTGGACTTGTCACCTTCATGCCGTCAGGGTCTAAAAACACAAAAAGCATCTGGTTTAGAACTTTGTACATTCTATTGTGATTGTGATGTCACGGAATGTTAGTGATGTCATGTGACCTGTGATGTCATCAGAACGGTCACTGCTGTTTACAACATCAAGAAAGAGTTAATTTAATGAATAGGTAAAATCCCAGCCTCATTTTAAAATCATGAGACTCACATTTAAAGAGACCCTTTTTTTTTAATCCATATTATCTAGTTCCCTATTTACTAAAGGAAAATTCAAATGACGCTCTTGACCATAGTAAACGACAACTACCAGATCATCCACTGATTCAACAAGAACAAAAGAGCTGACAGCAGAGAGTAATAGCATCTGCAGCTCGATTTCAGTTGAAAAATGCTATAATTTGTCCACATAAAATGGCAAAATTACCCAAAAATAGAGCCACGTGGAGTTGTCCCCACCTGTGTATTATATCTGTGAGTATATATTGATATGTGTATCTTTACATATGTACATACACATGGATGTCATAGAGGGTGGGCTCCATTGTGGGGAGCCAGTGTAATTAGCAGTTCATGTTCTGGAAGACCCCGTAAACCTGTATTACATAGTCACCATCCTTATATAGGGGCCGTAATACCGCATGTGTCCTGTAGGGGCCGCTACTTCCCACAGCAATAACAGCTGATTACAGAAGGTTTCAGCTGCCATCCCCCAATAAGTAAAGAGCCACCTACCTGCACTCATCCCCTTCTGGCTGTCAGGTCCTGGTGGCACAAGATGGCTCCGGTGCAGAACTTTGTACAGTCTATACCCATTGTGATGTCATTTGTTGTCTATGATGTCATGTGCCCTGTGATGTTATCATAACTGCCTAATACTAATTCAACATTTACAAGTACTACATCCAAGATGGTGTACGTCTCCTATACTATAGTTCCATAACTGGATCAACGGGTTTGATTATTGTGTCAAATTCCTTTGCGTTTTTACCTGCGGTTTTACCCGTGGTTTTGCTACAGAAATTTCTTGAGAAATGTTTGTAATCTTTCTGCAGACATTTCCCAGCAAAACCTATGGGAAAAAAAATAGCTGTGCGCACACTGCGTTTTTTTCTCAAGAAAATTCTTTCTGCAGAATTTCTTGAGAAAATTTCTTGAGAAAATGTGCATGTCACTTCTTTTCCACAGGTACCTGCGGTATTTCACTCCATTCACTGTAAAGTAATCGCGAAATACCGCAGGTATACCGCAGGTAGCAGATGATGTGCGGTATACCCTCGGTATAGCCGCGGTTTACCTGCGGTAATGTTCATCACTACCCTGTGTTTTGCAGGGAAGTGATGTCATTATGACAGGAAGAGGAAGCGGAGCAGAGCATAAACACACACATCACACTCCCTGGACGCCGCACGGAAGCACTTCTGTGTGACCTGCGTCGGGTGCCCGTGCAGTCTGTGTCCCACTCCAGCCCCGCGGCTGCCTGCACTGCAGTGTCAGTGTCTGCCCGCCCTGCAGTATCAGCAGCTTCTCACACTGCAGTGCTGGCAGCCGCGGGGATAACAAGGTCTGCTGTCAGGAGGTTAGATGAGATCATTACCTGCTGTAACGATCTCCTGCTCTCCTGAAGTCACCGCTGTCACTGCCTTCTATGCCTGTCTCGCGGGTGGCCTGAAACTGTTACTAGCGGTGACGTCACGGGCTCTCGCAATACTGCTGAGAACGCGGCGGGCATAGAAGTCAGTGACAGCGCTGACGGCAGGAGAGCAGGAAATCGTCTCTGCAGGTAATGATCTCATCTAATCTCCTGACAGCAGCGCTCGTCATCCCCTGCAGTAACCTGGGCTGACCTCATAATGTTAGCTCAGGTCACTGCATTACTCTCCCAGCCAATGGGGAACATTTTGTTCTTCATTGACTGGGACAGTGACTATGGTATGGATCGTCGTGGGACCCCTCCCTTCTTGGATTACGCCGGACCTGGAATTGATTGTTTTTTTTCAATAAATTTGGTGAAAGAGGGAATGTTTTGGGGAGTGTTTTTTCAAATAAAACTTTTTTTTGTTGTCAATTTTTTTTTTATTACTGACTGGGTTCATGATGTCAGGTAACTGATAGACGTGTGACATCACCAACCCTAGGGCTTGATGCCAGGTGACATTACACATCTGGCATCAACCCCATATATTACCCCGTTTGCCACCGCACCAGGGCAATGGGATGAGTTGGGGCAAAGCGCCAGGACTGGCACGCCTAATGGATGTGCCACTTCTGGGTCGGCTGTGGCCTGCTATTTTTAGGCTGGGGAGTGTCCAATAACGGTGGACCTCCCTAGTCTGAGAATACCAGAGCACAGCTGTCCGCTTTACCTTGGCTGGTGATCCAATTTTGGGGGGGGTACACGTTTTTATTTTAAATTATTTATTTAATGTAAAATAACAGGGTGGGGTGCCCTCTGTTTTGGATTACCAGCCAAGGTAAATCTGCCAGCTGTGGTCTGCAGGCTGCAGCCGTCTGCTTTACCCTAGCTGGCTACAAAAGATATGGGGGACCTCACGTCAGTTTTTTTTTAATTATTTATTTATTTTTTGGCTAAATACAAGGCTAAGCACCCTGACATGAAAGTCACTAAAGGGTGCCAGCTTAGAATATGCATGGTGGTGGGACATTATATAGGTCTTTCTCATCTATTATCTATCTATCTATCTATTAATCTATCCATCTTTCCCTCTATCCATTATCTGTCTGCCTATCTATCTATCTATCTATCTATCTATCTATCAATTATCTATCTATTATCTATATTATTTATTGCAGTTACAACATAAAAAACCGGAGGGACCAACCTGCAGAAAAACCGTAGCAAAAACGCGGTTTTGGTGCGTTTTTTTACCGCAGGTGCGGTAATCTTCATCTCCCAAAAGTTTCTCAAGAAATTTTCTTTCCAGGATGCTATATATTATGGTATTTGGCTTCAGGCAGAGCTACAGGCTGTGACAGCAATTTTATTTTATTTTTTTTAAACTTACACTATTTTTTTTAGCAGTAGGGTGCTATGGAGTTTATGTACGCTATGAAGCCAACACAAGGACGCATCTGATCTGGTATGAATTGAGATGGTGGCTGACAGGCACTACACTACACCTTAACCCATTGTTTTGACAATTTTGGGACCTTTTTTTGCAAGTTGTAATACCTATTACTAGTAGAACAGACACAAGGGATGTAGCAGTGCTGAGAGTGTTGATTATTAGTAGCAGATGTCAGGACAGCTTTAAATCTCTTCCTGCCTGTGAATAAGCTTTCCCTATATCACACACTGCAGTAACAGGCCGTAAGCAGCACTAATAAGAGGATTTTTTTTTTGGGGCGGTTTAAAACAGGAACGACTCTCACCTAACTAAGCAATGCACTAACACTGACCCTATAGCTATTTCTGCGACTTACACAGCTGCTAGAAGCTAATGCACACTATCTTCTGCCCTTAAAAGGACTATTTTGGATTTTGCAGCATGAGCGCTATATCAAACAAAGCACTGCATGGTCCCTATACCTGGTTTTACGATTTACACAGCTGCTAGCAGCTAATGCTAAATATCTTCAGCCCTTAAAAGGACTAGTATTAGTTGGCTGTAGAAACGCGCTCCAGCACACAGTACAGTGTATCTACACCGCCAGCTCAGGAATTAATGCGTGCACAAAATGGTGGCAGCGTTATATAGCCCCTATGATGCTGTGCAGCAAAGCCAATCACAGTAAAGGCCGCTTTACACGCTACAACATCGCTAAAGTGATGTCGTTGGGGTCACGGAATTTGTGACGCACATCCGGCCGCGTTAGCGATGTTGTTGCGTATGACACCTATGAGCGATTTTGAATCGCCGCAAAAACGTTCAAAATCGCTAATCGGTGACATTCCCCCCTATTCTCAATTATCGTTGCTGCTGCATGTACGATGTTGTTCGTCATTCCTGCAGCAGCATACATCACTACGTGTGACACCGCAGGAACGAGGAACCTCACCTTACCTGCGTCCCGCCTGCAATGCAGAAGGAAGGAGGTGGGTGGCATGATACATCTCACTCAAGTCATGTCCGTCCCTCCGCTTCTATTGGGCGGCGGTTCAGTGACGCTGCTGTGATGTAGCTGTGAAGCTGAACGAACCACCCCCTTAGAAAGGAGGCGGTTCGCTGGTCACAGCGAAGTCGCAGAGCAGGTATGTGCGTGTGACGCTGCTGTAGCGATAGTGTTCGCTATGGCAGTGATCACCACATATTGGCCATACGACGGGGGCGGGTGCTATGGAGCTCGACATCGCCCGCAAATGCTAGCGATGTCGCAGCGTGTAAAGCGGCCTTAAAAAAATGGCGCCAGGAAGGCAGAAATGAAAATGAAAGTATCGAAGCAAATAACATATTAGCCATCGATAGCGAATACCTCAAATACCCCCATTATTCGCCGGATACCGAATAGTGGCAAATACATTCGCTCATCCCTAGTAATTACCTTATAAAGTGACACTGGTTAAAATTGAAAAAAATGGCCCGGTCAGGAAGGTGAAAACAGGTTCGGGGTGAAGGGATTAAAAATATGTATTCTCTTATATTATTTCTTAACAGAAAAATTTGTTTGGTACCCATCAATTTTTTTTACTTGTGTTGCCTCTTGCTACCACTGTATAGATAGCAATAGTGGAATTCATTTACCGCAGTGTGCAGATGCATTTTGTAAGAGAATAACTGTATTTTTCATACTGGCATCTTTTACTGTGACAGAGGTGGTACAACTGGTCTTAAAATATAGAAATGATGGTCAAATTACTGTCACAAAACTGGAATGACAAGCAGTGATGTCACAGCACAGTGATAACAAACACTGGCCCTACCTTATGTGGCTGATCTAAGTCACAGTTTTCAGATCTCGCTGATTCTGATGGTTTCAGACAGAATTTTTTTTTATTATTATTCTTATTGAATATTTGAAAAAATAAAATCATTATTTGTAAAATGTCAGAAAAATGTATGCAAATGTATGCAAAAAGTGCAGTGTAATGACAAATAATATGAATCCACATTATGCAATCAAGATATATTTTAATAACAAAGCATCAAAATATATAAAACCAAATAATAAGTATAGAAAAAAGGCCGCTTTACACGCAACGACATCGCTAACGAGATGTCTTTGGGGTCACGGAAGTCGTGACGCACATCCGGCCTCGTTACCGTCGTTGTTGCGTGTGAAACGCACGAACGACCGTTAACGATCAAAATGACTCACCTAATCGTTGATCGCTGACGTGTCGTTCCTTTCCCAATTATCGTTGCTGTTGCAGGTCGCAGGTTGTTCGTCGTTCCTGCGGCAGCACACATCGCTATGTGTGACACCGCAGGAACGAGGAACATCACTTTACCTGCGACTGCCCGCAATGAGGAAGGAAGGAGGTGGGCGGGAAGTTCGGCCCGCTCATCTTTGCCCCTCCGCTTCTATTGGGTGGCCGCTTAGTGATGCCGCCGTGACGTCGCTATGACGCCGAACGAACTGCCCCCTTAGAAAGGAGGCGGTTTGCTGGCCACAGCGACGTTGCTAGGAAGGTAAGTACGTGTGACGGGTCTGAGCGATGTTGTGCACCACGGGCAGCGATTTGCCCATGATGCACAACCGACAGGGGCGGGTACGCTCGCTAGCGATATCGATAGCAATATCGAAGTGTGTAAAGTGCCCTAAAGACTAAGGACTGATTTGCTTGTTTTCAAATTAAAAATAAAACTATTTGACATCTAACTATGAGATGCAAGCCTATCTGAAGAGTCCTTAAAGGGAACCTGTCACATGTAAAAACGCTATTAACCTGCAGATGTGGGGTTAATGTGCAGTTTACGAGCATTTAAATTCTGCCCGGTGCCTGCACATCAAGCCCTACTGCCTGGAGGTAAATAACTTTTATCCTCCTGGCCATGTTTCGGTTTCAGTCATGGGGGCGATGCCGGCTCGGGTTCAGTCACTGCTCTGTGTACGAAGATTGGCAGCTGTAACCGTACCCCCCACACTGACTGACATTTGGTCCGCATTAAAAGCAGCTGTCAGTCAGTGCTGGGGGACACGTTTATAGCCGCCGTTCTCCATACACAGAGTGTAGACTGAACCCGCACCAGTGCCTCCCTTGTAACTGAAACAGGAACACTGCAAGGAGGATTAAAGTTTACATTCTCATAGACCTCCACATAATATGTCCCCACAGCTTGATGATTATGGTATGATTCCCACACATAGTAATTACACCTCACACACAGTATGATTCCCCAATCACCCCCACACAGTGTGATGCCCCCACACTCCCCACACAGTATGATACCCCCACTGCCCCCCACACAGTATGTCTCCAGTCATCCCCTCATACTATGATGCCCCCACAGCAAGATATCCCACAGTCCCCCTCACTGTATGACATCTCCACAGCCCCCTACACAGTATAATTATCCCACAGCTTTCCCCACACATGATGTCCTCACAGCCCCCACCACTGGTATGATACCCTCACTGCCCACAGAATCCCCCACACAGTATAATGGACCCAATAGTTTCCCCTTAGTAGTGTCAGTTAAAAAAAACAAACTAAAACTACTCACCTTGCTTTGTTCCCCCAATGTAGTGATCAGCTCTGTGTAGCATGTGGACTCGGCTCCATGCAACAGAGGCAATCTAGTGATGTCATCACACATGCTGCATGGAGACTCAGATGCACAGACTGAATAGTACAATAAGAAAAAAAGGCTCCCTGTTCCACTATTGCATCCTTAGGATGCAAATACCATTGAAATCAAGATGCTGGATTGGGAGTGGCCATGTTGTGCAGTACGCCATTTTTTCTAGCCATTTGGCTGTTCCGGTCCAGTAAGGAACAGCTATCTAGCTGGACGTGGCCCAATAGGCCGCATGTTGTTCTGGTTTGTGCTAAAGTAAAATACTTCAAATGTATTCATAGGCTTATGCTTTTATACATTTGGTGCATCTTTGCTTGTTCATACACTACTCATAGCTGGCGTAGATGTGTGCTATAGTTTATGTAAATATCCAGCATAAGTAATCTTAAATCTGTCAGCTGTAAAGGCCCCCAGCCTTTATAATAAATATTATATAGTTTTGTCTTTAATTTTTAAAAGTGAGAAGCATCTCTTCTGATCCAACACACCCTTCACAGCTAAAGTTCTGTAAACAATCAAAATTGTATCCTGGGGCTGCCTCAGTGAAGGATTTTAATCCACAAAGCGCTGAGATCTTATGACGGCCTCAATGTAATTTCTTTCATGTGTCCTACTGGCAAAATTGATGACCCATGAAGAAACCAATCAAGCATAATAAGGACATGTCTTTTATGTTTTATTTGTGCCATGGTGTTTTAGCTACTTTTATTCTATAAGTACAATATTAAAGTGTCTAGAACTAACCTTGTCACATATTCTGTGGAGTGTTCTTGTTTTTATTTTCTTCTGCAGGATCAGGTATTAAAGTGATATTCCCATTTTAAGCATTTTTGGCATACTATATATAGAATGTATGTGTCAGGCTGCCAGCAGGGGGAGCTGGAGTCCTGCAGGGAAAGACACTACACGGAGCTGAATGAGCAAGGAGGGGAACTCCCAGTGTGTGCTAATGCAGTGTCTGCTAGCATCAGCCGGACAGCTGAAGCTGTGGAGCATGCGGGGGATGGTCAGACGGGTCTGGGTCATACACAGTACAGGCAGCAGGAAAACCGGAGGAACTAGCAGTGGACGAGTCGAGATCAGGCTGAGGTCGGTACCAGAGGAAACAACCGAGTGGGTAGGTAGGAGAGGGGGAAACAACCGGGGCTATTGTGGGAAGGAAGGAGGTGGGACAGAGGAATGGCAGAACGACTAGGGGACAGAACACAGACAGAGGCTAATGCCTGCTTTACACGAGTCAACCGATCGTGTGATTTCACGATCGATTGTACCCGTCCCCGTCGTTTGTGCGCTACGGGCAAATCGCTGCCCGTGTCGCACAAAGTCGTGAAACCCCCGTCACACGTACTTACCTGCTGAGTGACCTCGTTGTGGGCGGCGAACATCCTCTTCCTAAAGGGGGAGGGACGTTCGGCGTCACAGCGACGTCAAACAGCCGCCGGCCAATAGAAGTGGAGGGGCAGAGATGAGCGGGACGTAAACACCCCGCCCACCTCCTTCCTTCCGCATAGCTGCCGGGAGCCGCGGGACGCAGGTAGGCTGTGTTCATCGTTCCCGCGGAGTCACACGGATTAATGTGTGCTACCCCGGGTACGATGAACAACCGGCGCCATTTTAATTAAACAATTTTTTAAAACTGAGCGACGAGTACACGACTCACAATTTGTGAGCGATACTGCGTCGCTCGGAGGTGTCACACGAGATGACGTCGTGAACGATGCCGGATGTGCGTCACAAAAACCATGACCCCGACGATGCATCGCACGATAGCTCGTCTCGTGTAAAGCACCCTTTAGGGCACAGAGAGGGAACGGATCAGGATCACACTTACAGGGACCAGCACTCACAGGCAAAGCAGCATTAAGCTTATAGCCAGCGCTGGTTCACTGGAAATGTCAGCTTTTAAGGCATCCAGGCTCCGGAAGTGAGGCCAGGGAGAAGGCTCCATCCCCTAGCCATGTGGACAAGCGTGTTTGGGAGGCAAACCATGACAGTATGACTCACAAAGTCAATTGGCATATGATTTCATTTTAAAGCACTGTACATAAACCGGGGTACACTCTTTATGTGTGGCGGAAGGTCATTTTAGGTAATGTAGAAAAGAGTTCTTTATAGTAATATACACAATATACTAAACATTTGTGGCGCCCTGGCCTAGCCAGGTCGTCACAGATAACACACAAACACCCCACCCCCATTAGACAGGGACACCAGCCAAACACAAAACCCTTGTTGCCTCCCTCCAGGGTCTGATGTCCACACCAGGTGGGGCGGAGCTAAGCGGTTGGCTCCACCCACTGAGACGTTCACAGGCCTGGAGGCGGGAAAAGTGTCAGATAGAGTTTGGAGGTTGAAGTGAGAGGAGTGAACACTTGGGTGTCTGGGTTTGTGGCCCAGGCACTGACAGCAAGGTTGGCAGACGGTGGTGGCCGTCTGCAGGAGTGATGGAGCAACGCGGAACCGTAGGACCGGGGATGGGTGACGGCCCGCTGGTACCGACCGGGGAGCGAAGTGAAGCCAGCACACACAAGCAGGGCCATTGGACCCCGACCAGGCTTGGAGCCGCCGACAATAGTCAGATCCGAATGTGACTGGAACCCCAGGGGTTTCACAACAGCAAAAGTCCCGATTGAAGGCAACCGCCCACACTGTGAGGGTATACAGCTACCGCCTAAGGCTAGAGACCCAAGGGCCAGCGCTTGCGGGCAAACGGGCTCCTCCGGTACCCATGCACTGGGGAGTGGACTACCGTTGGGAATCCATAGTAGTAAGAAGAAGAACATTAAGGTGCAGGGAAAGACAGCCGCCAACACCTGTCCGGGGAGAGACACTGCAGCCGGCTGCAGGGCAAGTCCATCCAGCCGTTTGGTTTACCGAGGACTTTGTACTTTTCTTGCTGAGTGAGTACACCCGTGCCATCCGGCACCGCGCCGCGCTGTCCCTGCAACCCTGCACCTCACCAACCCTGCCTCCCCGTCACATCATCGGGCCCCGGGACCACCGACCCCTACCCACGGAGGGGGGAAACAACATCCCAGCTGCTCCCTACCATCGCGCCCGGGATCCCCGTCATCAGCAGCGGTGGTGCCCATAATCACCACGACCCGTGGGTGGCGTCACGGCCTAAATCCCCCAAACCAACCACCCCTTTCACTCACGGGCGAGGAGCGCCGCTCGAGTCCCCGGATCTGGCCCACCGCTCGAGCCATCGAGCAGCAGCAGCAGCTGCAGCAGCGCCGGACCCGAGCATTAGCGAGCGCAGCGCAGTGGCGTCCTCCCCGCCCGCGATACATTCTTGCAGTCATATTTTCTTCTCTGTAACTCCTTGCAAGAAGCTAGCAAGTTGCCCAGCCAAGATTAACTTTTGCTAGCCTTCTGAAGTCTGTGAGTCGACATCGGCGTCTCCCTGCACTAATCACAGACATCAGAGAAGTTAGCAGGCAGAGTGCCAGAATCTGGTGTTTCCACAGATCCTGACACCATGACAGTTGTCAATGCCTGCAAAAATGTCTTTGTGACAAATGTGTTATTTACAAATCATTTGATGTTCAAAATACACTAAAACTATATCAACTATAAGACCCCTTTTGGTTTCTATGCAATACAAGAATGCCGCGGAGACACCATTACATGTTTCTCAATGCTGGCAGGAAACTAGCCAGGTCTTTCACCAGGAAGCAACAACCACGGGAAGGGCAGTCTCCAGTCAAGGAAACCGCCTATACCAAAACATGGTATCCATCCACAGACAGCTGTTTTGGGGTACTTGCCCCTTATCAGTGTGGAGTAGGAAACTGGCTAGTGGGAGCAATGCCTAGTAGAAGACTACATAGGTAAGGATGGTTGACCTCGGGGAGATCAACATCCAACACCGCGGAGACACCATCACGTGTTTCTCAACGCAGTGACACTAGAACAAGCCCCCCTGGGAAAATATGCAAAACAAGAATACCGTGGAGACACCATCACATGTTTCTCAATGCTGGCAGGAAACTGGCCAGGTCTTTCACAGGGAAGGAACAACCATGGGAAGGGCAGTCTCCAGTCAAGGAAACCGCCTATACCAAAACATGGTACCCATCCACAGACAGCTGTTTCGGGCTATTTGCCCCTCATCAGTGTGGAGTAGCCTTGTTCTAGTGGCCTTGTTCTAGTGTCACTGCGTTGAGTAACACGTGATAGTGTCTCCGCGGTGTTGGATGTTGATCCCCGAGGTCAACCATCCTTACCTATGTACCCTTTTGGTTTCTGTCATGGTAATTTGCATTGGCATACCATATTTTTAATGATATTGGAAAAGGCCACAGACTGCAGTTTTCTATAGAATGGGCCACCTCAAAAAGCATATATTCATTTTATTTTTATTTTATTTTTTTGGGCCAATGGCTGACGCATGCCACTGATCATACAATGGCATATTTAAAAGCCTACCATTGGAGATGTCTGTTGGGGAATTTTGAAGTACAACTTTGATTTGGTGTGGAAAGAGGCTAAGTATTAAATCCTGCAACATCTCACAACCTACCTGTAGGACATTTCAAGTAAAAACCACAGGAAGATGCCTCACACCAAAATACATTATATGAAAAAAAAAAAAAACAGTGGTGCTTAATTATCAAAATTTTCTAATGCACAAACATAGACTTGACAGTCTTAAAATCCACCAAATGTATTAAAGCTCTTTATGCTGTTTGTCTAATTTGAAGATTGTCTAGTCTAATCACCATTAGTTGGCTTCCTTTATATTTACAAATTTCCATCTCCTGTAGATGAATTCCATATATACAAGGTAAAATGGTGCTCAGGTATAAATGTTTTAGAGGAAGGAAAAAAAATCAAGATAATTCTTGGTGACTGGCACAAGTTACCTTTCGAAGAACTGGATGATGATACAAAGAACTGATAAACTATTCGTAAATAGAAGATGCTGCTACTTTCCGTCCTAGATTAATTGTCTTTGCATCTCGTGATCCTATACGAGACAAAAAGTTACGTTAAATGATTAATGAATTGAGGATTCTCAGTTTTCCTATTTCATTTATCAGAGACGGAAAGTGTTAATATATATCTTATTGAAATTCTATTCCCACTTTACCATTTCAATTTTAATTACAGAGAGTCGAAGGATTGGGTGTACTTTCCTGAGACTTTAATTGCTTTGCTTTTTCATTAGTAAATTGATCTGTGGTCACTATAATGCATGGTTTCCCGATTTCGATGAAGTCTTGGTCAAACCTCAACGATGAGTGACTGTTCTGCATCGGTAATTTCAAGAGATCACCTTGCATTATTAGCTTCTGAATAAATAGGGGATGTTCCTCTATATATTCTACCGACCAGATGACATGTCTGATTTCCTCTTTCTTCCTGGAGTATTTCTACACCTATGTGAATGTCCTTATCCATTCTTGATGTGTAACATGCTACATTAAGGTTCGATTTGTGAATACAGACTGTTGAAGACGCTCGAGCTCCCAAGGCTTAACACAATGGCACCAGCTGCTGAATATTCTGGTAACCATGAGGTGGCTGAAGACTGTAACTGCAAGGATCTTATAAGGAAACTGGACTATGTGTTAAAGGCTTCTCTCCAAGCAGCTACTCACAAAGCTGAAGATGTGTTCAAGACTGAAGTCAATGAACTTTTATCTGGCTTCCTAGATCCAGAGATCACAACAAAGTATGACTGGCCTGCTGTTTCTTTACTAAAGCAGAATCCATCGGAAAGTAGAACTACTACTTCTGCTCTTGCTGACGATAGGATACATTTTTCTCTCATTAGAGCCATTGTGTTAGTTACTGTCATTGTCATTGTGCTGATAACTACCTGTAAACTTGTCTTGCAGTTTGTCACAAGACCCTACAGAATGTCCCACTGAATTGGAATGTTAGGCTTTTTTTTTTTTACAGTGAGATGTTGAACTATCATAGATGTCTAATATGCTTTTATGGACAAGTCAAAATGTATGTTTAAGATGTGTTAATCTTCAGACACTGATGCAGCTACAATGTCACAGTTGGAGCAACTGATCTGTATACGACTGAAGACACATTCAGACGAGAAGTGCATTTTTACAAAATAAAACTGTGCAATTTTATTACCCAAACCAGTTTTTTATTTGTACTAAATGGCCATATGAAAGTTCACATTATAGAAATCCTAATAAATACATAGCATCATTTTAAAATGTGGAGGCTTTGAACTGGATTTTGATACTTTGGGTATTTGTTTGAACGATAAATAATCTAATCTTATAGGACATTTATCTGTGAATTTACAGTGGTAGACTTTAGTGCATCATACTATCATTCTTTCATGAGGTCCCCAAGTTTACAGACTCTAAATTTAACCTTATCTATGACAATTGATGCCTGAGAATACAAGACCAAGTGAAAGTGAGTAATAATTTAGTTCCTTTATTATGCTCTACTACATGAAAATGTATTTATTGTTCATATGTTTCTATGATATGCCCACGGTTTTGATCATTGTGAGTCCAAGTGCTGAGAGTCCCACCATTTGTAAATCTAAATGATCAGAAGCGCTCATCCCAGTGCTATCCTCTGAGACTGAAGAGGAGCTCAATAGAAAGCCTACAGAGACTGGCTTCACTTTTGGAGGAGAGCAGCACTCAGACACTGTCTCTGCACTCCAGCTCCCCTTAATCGAAACCTCTACCTCATCTCTATGACATGTCAAAATATTTAGACAGAAATATATAGCATAACTACATAATATGTAATAAATGTTTAATATATGCGGTCCCACCTGTGGTGCCTGTACCTATGTTCAGAACAAGATTCCCCGAATCCAAAAGGTGCTGAGGTAGCAATGACATCTGCCCGCTTGTTCCATTAGTGCCATAGCTAGGTTGCATTCAGAGCTCCTATAACAACAATGGAGAGAACTGGCATATGTGCACCCACATTTCCTAACAATACAGTTCAGGCAATATTTGGAAAAGGGGGTGTTACATGGAGTTTTATACAAACGTCACTGACTGTCATGACTGACACTCTGCCCAGTGGTGTCTCTGATGTCTCCTATCATGTTTAAGCTGGATGAAATCTTCTACACATGCCAGCTATAAGTTATACTGTGTTGGTCTGTGTGTTTTGGTGTCTCAATCTATCTGGAAAGTGTTGTTTTTTGCCTGTACCCCTTACTGGAACGTGCAGACAGGTAACAGAGTTATTAGAAGCTGCAAGACTTCAGGGACACCGCAAATAGGTAGCAAGAGTATTGGAGGCCGATGGCAGCCAGGAGACCACCTGAAGACTGAAGACTGGTACTAAAAGTCTTACTAGAAATAACTAATATGAAGACACGGGTGTGTGTCAAGGAAGCCCTTAAATAGGCCTAGGTAGAAAATCACATGGGAGCATGCAAGCTAATGGCAGAGCCTGACATGGAACTCGAGAAGGTTCAGTGGACCAGGGCAAGGGGAAGAGAGCCCAGACCTGTATCAGTTGTGTAACTGGAGTTTCCTCTTAACAACTAGGACAAATAGCCAATCAGTGATGTTCTTGTTGGTATTGCAGATCTTTAATAGTGGAAGTACTTTATACTATACGTGAATCCTACATGGGGTATAGTGCAAAACTTGTCATGTGACCTGTGTTGAGGAAGGTCTATTGTAATATATTATATTCTTGCTTTACTTTGTGATAAATGCACTTGAAGACCATTGTAAAACTATAGTCAATTTTAGTAGGCTAGGTGAAGCTTATAAATATATAACTTTATTCTTCTGCTAGATATTGTGTTCCCCACTAGACGTTCCACACCAATGTTGACATGTTACTATCCTCCTCTAGTTCTGGTGTTCAGAACAAAGAAGCTGAAAAGACAAAAATGAGCAAACCTGGCGTTTTATCCTGGTGAAATCAGTGTAAGAGGGTGCAGGGAATCACTCACCTGGGCTAGTTGTGCAAGTCACAACTACTGTAGATCGTTTGTTAGCATGGATAGCCGGCTGCTGCAGCCCCACGGGGAGAAGTAATTCAATGAAGCAGGAAAGAGGGGTTTAATGCCGTGCTGCCGGTAGACTCAGAGGAATTTTCATGTACATGGTTATTGTTAGATCCTGAAGAAGGAGCATGCTTGCTCCGAAACGCATAGAACCATGAACAATAAAACCTGCTGATTTTAATGAAAATTAATCTGAGTCTATCCAGCAGCGCAGCATTATAACCCCTCTCTCCTGCTTCACTGAATTACTAGTTCTGGTGTTATCATCAGAACCTAATTGTTCATGACAACCAATCTTTGTATTCCAAGCAAATGTTTGTTATAGCAACATATTTTTCCATTGTTCTTTGTTATAGATCTCCCAGATAGCACACTCTGTGCGCTGTGATGATTCATGAGACTGAAGTCACATATAGTGACTGCAGACTTTCGAGGCAAACCTCAATATCCCCATTAGTGGTGCTATATGCTCCTGAACACAGAGCTCTATCATGCCGCTTCTTGCTCCGTTACTCTGCACTCTCTCATGGCACTGCTTGCTCATGTACTCACCACTGAATTTGATGGCACTGCTGCTTGCTCTATTTGGTATTGCTGTTTGTTCCTATACAATTTTCTGGTTGATGACACTGCTTACTCCTGTGCACAATGCTCTGCCGAATGTTGCTGCTTGCTCCTTTACTCGGGGCACCATTTGATGATGCTTCATGCTCCTGTACACAGTGCACTGTTTGATACCATTGCTTGCTCATGTACACAGTTCTTTGTTGATACTGCAGCCCTCTTTCTGATGGTTATGCTTACTCCTGTTCACGAAGCTCTTTTTGATGCCACTCAGCGGGAGGAACAGAAGGAGCAGTTGCCCCAGGCCTCGTCACATGAAGGGACCCACCTGGTAGCACGCAGCTGTAAGAGTGATGGACTATGGCTGTCGCGTTCCTGCCCCTGAAGACACCACTCTCATTATTGTATTGTCATATACTATATAATGTGTTATATATCCTGCGTCTTATGTAATAATCTGTAATGTGAATTGTATTGTGATGTAGAGTGTGATAAATGTTAGTAATAATAGGTAGAGTATAAGGCCTAATGTATAGTAAGTATTGTATGGGTAATGTACTGTAAAGCACATGTGTAGGAAGATGACAGACTGTAGGGTCAGCCACAGTTAAGCATTTGGACTAGCCCTCCATGGGAGGGGTTAAGTGAAAGGGAAAGTGACAGTTCATTCTAGAAGAGTCAGTGAAGACCTAGTGAGTGAAAATGATAGAAATATAGTAGGCCGGTCATATAGTGAATGGTTTGTGGCAACAAAGGAAGAGGAGAGGAGATGGCAGGAGATATACCATGAACCTCGAGTGTTGACAGAGACATGGAGTACAAACAGCATTGAAATGAGAGACCAATCCTCATATTGAGTGGCCCCCGAGAATAGGTGCCAGAGGACAGGACTCTAGTGACCAGACCGTCAGGGTACCGGGTTAACCTTAACTGGCGTGTGAACGTGGTCCACAACCTGAGCGGTTTCCACATAAACATCCAGGAGTACTCTGGTCATGAATAGACACGTAAGGATACTGGTCGTGGGACTTCTAGAAAGAAAGGTGACCATCACAGTGTGTAATGTAAAGCTGGATTAGGTTACGCTGGGACTCAAAGGACCAGTTAGATCTGAAGCAACCCTGTGGGAACTTGAACTGTGTCTTGTAATGCTGTACAAAACTGTAATGTGCTGGAAGATATGTGACTTCTATCTCAAGTGTAATGTTGCTGCCGAAAATGAACTGATGAGTAAAGCGTTGAAAAGAACTGTTGGTATCCATGTGAGTGCGAGTCATCATCCAGTCATAGCCAGCATATGTCAGCGGCAGAATGAGGACTACAGGGCACTGGTCCACACACCCAGCCAGGATCAGTCATTTCATGTCAGGGCGTCAAGAGTCAATCCCTCACCCACGACTACCGCCCCGTGCCATTCTACACAATGCTCTCAGGTGTCCCCTATCTGAGTCTCTGCACAGTGCACAGCGGCCAATCGCAGGGTTATCACCAGCCCACACCAAACACTGCACTGATGGAGACAGACTGGCAGCACTGCCGTTAACTCCGACCAATGCACGTTTTGATTGGTCCAAGCAAAGTGGACTTCTTCTGGGTTCTAGAGCCTACTGTTAGATTGAGAAGAGACACTGCCTGGACCTCCTGACCTTATTATAGTCTTCGTCAATACCGCCTACCCCATGTTGTGTAAGAAAGTGCCATCCATTAAGCCTGCCTGCAAATTTCATCTGTAAGGGTTGCTGGAACATATTGTGTTTATTAAATTCAGGCATGCCATGGGGTGAATGTAAGAGGACAGGAGAAGAAGGGGAGCTAAAGGGGGAAATGGGGGTGGTACTGGGACATTATTACTACTGCTTAGTGTTTTGAGATTATATACAATCTCGTGTATTATTGCTGTCTGGGGAGGGTGAAGTTGGGGAGGTTGGGGTCTTCTTACAATCTAGGTTTTATTATAAGCCCCATCCTATTAGTATAACAAGACTTCATACAGTAATCATGGCATGAGCTGCATTGTATTTAAAAAGTTTTTCTGGCCTTAGGATACAAGTCTGCAGTCACAGAGTGTGCAGTACAGAAGATGTGAGGAGTCATAAGTCTGCAGTCACATAGAGTGACACACAGCGAGACAAAAGGAAAGGTGGACACTGCTACTAGGTATAAACAGGAAGGGCAACCCAAGACTTACCCTCAGCAACATTAGGCTACCTAGCGTCCCTAGACCGGTTCTTTCACCCCATGCGGGGATTACATACCTGTTATGATTCAGGGACCGAAGAGGATCAAAAAATGTGGAAACCCAAAAGGTAACAGAGTGGCTGGAATCTTAACGGACTGCAGACCTAATCCTGATACACAACTAGAAGTAGCCACGGGTTAAGCCTACGAAGACCTAGTCGTCTTGACACAGCCGGAGAACTAAATACTCTTACAGATAGAGATATAAGAAAGCTAATCTGCCTCGGAGCAATCCCAAAAGCTATAGATAGCCCCCCACATGTAAAGACTACGGTGATATAGGAAAACACAATACAAAGCTAGAAAAACAGATTCAGCAAAGGTAAGGCCCAAACTATCTTTATAGGAAAGGATAGGAAAGAGCACTGTCTGCAGCTATAAAAACCCTAATAAATACCAGCACGCCTGACATGGAAAAACCCTGAGGTCACACAACTTCTATCCCACTATATCAGCACACTGTTACTGAAATCCAAAAACACTGATATAGATGAGGGACTGAATTAATACCAAGCATGACAAAACACATTGCAGAATCAAGGAGCTAAGTATACAGACACTCCCAGCAGGGAATTATCCAAATCTATTAGTATCAAAGCAGAAAAAAACAACAAGAGAGTGGAAACAATAAGCAGCGGTACAAAGACCACTTATCTGAGAGGAGTTCTGGTAGTGAGCAGGGCTGGTTTCAGAATGTCCTTAACACACAGGATATCCATTGAGCACCGGCAAGTAACAGGAGAAAACTGCTCAGTTATATAGTCCAATCAGAAATACCCGATTGCCAGTCTTCCACAGGTATGTGGCTTTCATTCCACATATTAACTGCACCCCCAGCACTGACCACAAGAGGGAGCCCCAAACTAGAAAATTTATTCACAACACATTCCTACCTCTGCCTTATCTTAAACTCGCCCTGACTAGTGCGCAGGACAGCAGGAACCCTAGTCCTGCTCTATGATAGCACCACAAATGGAAAAATACATATAAAAAGTAAAAGAAACTTCCATCTATAGCGACTTTTCTTTCCACGGCTCACACCTTCACACCAATACCAGGCTATCACTGGTAATTACCCAAGCTAAGAGGTGAGTATTTAAACCAATGTGGAGTGGATCAAAAAGAACAGCTGAAATAGGCTAGGATGGAAATCTTTAGGAGACAAAAGATCAGCTTTAACCATTGCAGCACAAGGGAAATATGCATGGTTAACAGGAAAGCAAAGCAGCTCCAACCAGAGCAGGCATCCGTGTCGCCACACGCCATGATCTTCTGACCCCAAGAATTGGAAAGTCCACTTTTTGTCATTGTAGCCTCGTGACAGATGCCTTCTAAGTCAAGATTTTCTCGACTTTAAAGAAAAAGAATAGTCTTGTGATGATGAGCTGAAGTCACCTGGCCTAGAGGTACAAATTTTACACATTTAACTAACTATAGCTCTTTCCCAGCAGATGGCACCAAAGCCCATTAGCTGAATCTACCATAACAAAAAACACAAGCTAGATATTTTATGCAACATTTAAGTGTCCAGAAATTAGTTTTGTATTTTGGATTGTTACCAGTCTTTGTCTGTTTCATGTAGACTTCAGGGGATTGTCTCTGGAGCAAAGAAAATCATTTGAAAATATACAGAATTTTGTTATGTGAACTGTACTCCGAAAATGAAAAACACAGTGGCATTCACCAAGATTATTTATTTTCCTTTATTCACATCAATATTTAGACATGTATACGACCGGTGTTGGGACCTGGGGGTGACAGGCGTTTCACTTGTCCGCTTCTGTATGCAAAAAAGACATATTTGTTATAATAGATTATTCTAATAGACAAAGTGTACAGACTGCCGAGACCCACCAACCGGTTCCCCCTCCCCACCGCGCAATGAATGAGACCACACATGGAATATCTTTCTTTTGTACTTTATTGAAGGTATCCACGTAACACCATTCAATGTTGATATAAAAGGGGGTTGCTTGTTATTTTGGCCACAGCTTTAACCACAGGCACAAATCCGCCTTAAACCTGAGGGAGGAGGCCCGATGCCTACGGCCGTCCGTGGCAGGTTGGCTCTCACCAAATCCCTCTTCCACCGGGTGTGACTTTGAAATTGAACCATAACCTTTTTCCGTAGGCACAAAACCGCCTTAAACCTGAGGGAGGAGGCCCGATGCCTACGGCCGTCCGTGGCAGGTAGGTTCTCCAAATCCCTCTTCCACCAGCTTTGACTCCGAACTTGTAACAGAACCTTCTCAAGGGAGGGAGGGCGGGCGATGCTCACCCTGAGGGCAGATGTGGTAAGAGGAAGGAGGGACTCCGGCAGCTGTTTATATGCCCTGGAGGAGGTCCCAGCAGGGAAGGGGGGTCAGCGGGGGGCATTGCACAATGGGAAGGAGGGAGAGGTGACCATGGGGGACGTAGCGAGGGGCTCAGCAGTCAGGGGCAGAGGCATCGGCCGCAGTGCCCTGCAGACTGCCGAGACCCACCAACCGGTTCCCCCTCCCCACCGCGCAATGAATGAGACCACACATGGAATATCTTTCTTTTGTACTTTATTGAAGGTATCCACGTAACACCATTCAATGTTGATATAAAAGGGGGTTGCTTGTTATTTTGGCCACAGCTTTAACCACAGGCACAAATCCGCCTTAAACCTGAGGGAGGAGGCCCGATGCCTACGGCCGTCCGTGGCAGGTTGGCTCTCACCAAATCCCTCTTCCACCGGCCACGGAGTGGCGAAGGCCCAAGCCTGAGCTGCGACCCCCACACAGGGCCCTTATGGCCCGCTCAACCCCGTCCTTACTGTCCGACAGGAAATTGTCTAGGCCTATATCATTAAGGCTAAAACCATCCTCTAGCACCAAACGGCTGACCTCTGATTCCAGCATCTCGTGTCCAGGCACTATCCCTCTTCCTGACGCTATAAATTTGGCGATCTGCATATTAACTTGTTGCCTTGACCTTTCCACAGCTGCTATGTTCCTTGCCCCTGTACCACTCAATCTCGGTAATATACTGGACCGTACCCCCACTACGTTGCTAAAGAAGCTGCTGAACTCATCTAGGAAAGAAGCTGCTGAACTTATCTAGGAAAGAAGCTGCTGAACTTATCTAGGAAAGAAGCTGCTGAACTTATCTAGGACCACTTGCATGACCGCAAGCAGATCCTGGATCCTCACATTTACTAGGTCATTTCCACCCGTGAATGACCAGCACCAGTAGGCCAGTGGCTACTCTGGATATGCTCACAACCACGGGCAGGACCTGGGCCCAGGCCAGGCCCCGAACTCTTCTCCAGTGAAACTTGAGGTCACAAACTCCCAGCACGCTTCCACCCGGTCTCGACTCAGTCCGCCGTGCTGCCCAGAATATGTGTGAGTGACCTAGGATCCAGATGCTAGGTCTCGACAGATCTAAAAGAAAAACGGTTACTTCTCTTGTATGCAAAACATTTTCCATCATCGTGTCAGTAAACATCATTGTATTAATGTTTCTTTAGGTTTGAAGGTGCTTAGATAAATAAATATATGTATATCATTTCGGTTAACAATTTATTTATTTATTTTTTTTTTTGTGTAATATATAAACGTGCCAAACAGTGGACAACTGGTGGCAGGGAACTACAGGACTGCACGGATAGGTATGAAGCTGGCCCTTGCTGCCTCGGTTGTCGTGTCGATGCGGAAGGAGTGCATGCCATAATCTCCTGGTTGTAGGTCCAGGTAGGAAATAGACATTTTGAGCAATGCCGAAAGTTGTGTCGCCATGAGCGGGATCACTCTGCGTGCTCCAAGAAGAATTTGTTGGGAACCCAAGACTCTAAGTGTCGCTGCAAGGTAAGGATGGGACACAGGATACCTGAAAACGGGAAAATAGGGAACCAAACTCCTCTACCGAGCTGATCTGTTTTGGAGCGCCTTATGCGAACCCGTACTCCACCATTGCAAACTATAACATTGTCGCGTAACAGACCACCGGTGCGACCTAGGGACCTGCTAACTAATTCGCTGACCATCAAAGCTCCGAAGAATGCTAGCGAGAAGGCGGCCGAGAACAAGAGGACCTCGCTGTCATTGGTGCAAACGTCACCTAGCTGGTTTATTATGCCGGAAAGGATGGCGAATGAATTGGCCTTCCTGTTCTCCGTGCACCAGCGCTTTCAGCCTTTAACGGCCTGTTTGAACAGAAAGGCCTTGGTGACATCGGTCCATCCACGAACCTGAAAGTGAGAGGCTATTCCTGCAACCCGCAACTACGCTACTGTGCCCGGCAAGCCACTGGTATGTAGATGCGTTATGTCTCGAGCAACTGAATTGCTAAGAAAAACCGCGGACACCTGGCTAGGCAGCGGTTGAACTAGATTGAAATCATTCGTCCCCAGCCTTACCGTACAAATGCCACGTTGATGGGATGCCTTAACCAGCGGAATCAACTGTCCACAGGGACCGTCCAGAGGGACTGTGGACACTTTTGGCCATTGTTGTCAGATTCTGGGTGCAATGCTCGAAACTTCTGAAAATCAAATGCAATAAGGCATCAGCGATAGTATTATCAATCCCCGGTATGTGGATGGCCCTGACCCAGATATTATGTTCAAGGCACTTAAGAACTAAGTATCGTAGCAAGCTGATCACCGGTGGTGAGGAAGATGCGAGGTGGTTAACGGCGTGGACGACACTTATGTAGTCAGTCCTGAAGCGGGTCCGATTGTTCGCCAACTTTTCTGCCCAAAGACTTGTAGCTACTATTATAGGGAACAGCTCGAGTAAAGTTTTTTTTTTTTTTTTTTTTGTCCACCCAGACAGGTGCCATGTGTTGGGCCAGCGATTAGCGCACCAATTGGGACCAAGGTAAAGGCCGAATCCGGTGGACCCGGCAGCATCCGAAAATAGATATATCAGCGCTGGAAACTTCCTGTTCCTGGAAACATGAACGCCCATTGTAAGTAGCTATGAAGGACCTCCATACACCGAGCTCCTCACGTAGAGCGCTGGTGATGCAAATCCTTTGATGGGAGGCAGTTATGCTCCTAGTGGCCAGGCAGAGCCTCAGGGAAAAGCCCCTTCCCATGGGCATGACTCTAAAGGCGAAGGCGAGCAAGCCTAATAGAGATTGCATTTGCGCCAGGGTTACCTTACAACCGCGCAGAACCCGTCAATGAGCGATGTGGTTTTTTCAACCTTTTCGAGTGGTAGCCGAAACATCATGATAATTGAGTCTATTTCGATTCTCAAATGAAAAGGCAGGTCACAGGGCCAACTGTTTTTTCGGCCAACAGCGGAAACCAAACTTGTCCGCTATGACCTGGACAGATTTTAACGCGGTTGAGCATGCTTTAGAGTTGGTGTGGGAAAATGAACAAGAAATCAACCAAATAATGGGTGACCAATTTATTCTTTGCCACGTCCTTAACCACCCATTCCAGGAAAGAGCTGAAGCGCTCGAAGTGTGAGCAGGATATGGAGCAACCCATGGTAATTCACATGTGGTAACAGAATTTTTTGTTGAAATAGCGCCCTAGCAGGTGGGACAATCGGGGTGCACTAGTAGCGGGCGAAAGTCAGATGCTATGTCCGATTTTGCCATTAGTGCTCCTTACCCTGCTTTTCGCACCAGTGCGACCGCTTTGTCAAAAATGCGTAGGAAACTGCTGAGTCCTCTGTGGGGATGCCGTCATTGACTGACCGCCCAGCCGGGAAGGACAAGTAGTGTATGAGGCGAAATTCACCCTTTTCTTTCTTAGGCACTATCCCTAGGGGTGAAACGCGAGGGTTTAAGAATGGTAAATCTATAAATGGGCCTGCTAGTCGGCCTAACGCCACTTCCTTCAGTAGTTTGTTCGCCAGGACCTGTGGGAGGTCCCGGGCCGATTTGAGGTTGGGGGCGAAGGTTAGTTCTGAGGAGAACATAAAGGGGGATAAAGAAACCGTGGTTGAAACCGTCCCTAATAGCGTTGGCCGCAGCCTTATTGGGGTAACGTTCTAGCAATGGCTCCACTACGTGCACGTTCACTGGAGTCTTTGGGACCTGGTGGTGCATTTTTAGTGTGACGCCTGTCTAGTTGCTTATCGCATTTGGAGGAGGTGTGATTGCCTCCGCACGATGAGCATTCGTGCTTGTATTTGCGGAGTCCTTGAAACCTGCGATGGCCTTCATTGAAAAGCCAACAGCGACCTGGTCTACGGACATTTGCAGCTCCAGGTGTAGCGTGGTGAGAGGAAAAGTTTGGTGGGCCTGGAAACGACTGGTGGGACTTTTGCGCCATCATAAGCCACGAATCGGTGGCCTTAACTTCCCAACGGTTGGAATGCCAAGCATCTTCTAAATTCTTCGTCGTACTTCCACCACGCAGAACCCCAATGGGTTTTATAGGAGTTGAAAATGGTATTGCAGTATTTTGCGAATTGACTCTTTTCTTTGTTGACTGTTTTTTGGTCCACTGATATTAGGGAACAGATATCGACGTATTCGTTTGCGCGAATTTTTTATTTATTTATTTATTTTAACTGTATCTGGTGTTAGGTGAGTTCCCAGCTGTGATACACAGCAGTAGAACACGTCCCTGTGTAAGTCGGGCGCTGCTGCGTTACATCCTGATGTTGTACAAACGCGGGGTTAACCAGAACTACTCCTGATGGTGTTAACAAGATCGCCCAATAAAAGTGGCGTACGTTTTGCGCCATTTTCCGAAACCCGTAGCGTTCTCGTTTTGGGATCTATGGCGCAATGACTGCTTATTTTGCGTCTCGAGTTTACATTTTTTAATGGTACCATTTTGCGCAGATGCTACTTTTGATCGCCTGTTATTGGATGTTACGCAAAACACGCGGTGACCAAAAGCGTAATTTTGGGTGTTTGTGTTTTTTTTTGGTTTTTTTTTGCTGCTACGAAATTTAACAATCAGATTAGGGACTCTAGATTGTGAGTTCCAATGGGGACAGCGTCGCCAATGCATACAAAGCCCCGTGGACAGCGCTACCCAAGTGAATAAAATTATTAGCATTATAGCATTATTATTCTTTAATTGATTTTATATTTTGATAGATCAAGCTTTTCTGAACTTGGCGATACCAAATATGTGTATATATGTATACATATTTATTTATTTATTTTTTTTTTTTTTAATTTTATTTATTTATTTTTTTTTTTTATTTTATTATTTTATTTTATTTATTTATTTATTTATTTTTTTTTTTTTTAAACTTGTCCCTTTAGGGGGATGTATGGATCAACAATTCGATCGCTCTGCACTATCTGCAGATCTCAGCTACACAGCTGAGATCTGCAGATACACTGCTTTACCCTCAATGCCGGAAGTATGCCGGCACTGAGAGCAAGTGACTCAAGGTAGCTACAGGCGTCATCACATGACCCTGTGCTACCATGGCAACCAACGAAAGTCATGTGATCACGCACGTGACTTTCGGTGGGGGCGGTGGTACGTGATAGTAATGCCCGCGCATATACATCTCGCTGCCAGACTTTGGCAGCGAGATGTAAGGGGTTACAAGTTGCAGGTGGAAGCGATTCCACCCGTAACTTGTAGTCACACATGTCAGCTGTTAAAAACACCTGATATGTGCGCCGAACACCGCATTCTGTTGCTTTTCAGGATTCTGACGTCACTTCCGGTCCGGGATCCGAAACCGGAAGTGACGAGTTATCATGTGATCGCCGCATCACAGGAAGTGACGCGGCGAACATGAATAGCAGGATGTGACGCGACCTCCGTATGCCACAGGGAGTCACACGGGGCCGCGTCATCCCGGCGGGGGGAGGTGCGCGAGGTGGCCATGGCGACCGGCGTGATGTTGGGGGGGGATCAGGGGCTAGGGCCGGGAGCTAGGGCCGGGAGCTAGGGCCGGGAGCAGGAGGTGAAAGCGGACCGGACCTTCTGGACCGGGCCGCCCTGCGCCTGGAATCTGTGGTGGGGCTTAGACGCTGCGGTGGAAGGGAGGGTCTGGAAGACCTGCGCCCACCGCTGCTGGGAACCGGCAGGAGGGAGCTGGTGCCCACAAGGGAGGCAAGCCATTCGGCTCCCTCCCGTCCGCTCCTTTCTCTTACCGCTGCTTCCAGGGGGTCCATCGGCGATGCTTACCCTGAGGGCAGATGTGGTAAGAGGAAGGAGGGACTCCGGCAGCTGTTTATATGCCCTGGAGGAGGTCCCAGCAGGGAAGGGGGGTCAGCGGGGGGCATTGCACAATGGGAAGGAGGGAGAGGTGACCATGGGGGACGTAGCGAGGGGCTCAGCAGTCAGGGGCAGAGGCATCGGCCGCAGTGCCCTGCAATATGGATATGTGCTGTCCGATACATATATATATATATATATATATATATATATATATATATATATGATTTGAACAGTTGCATGCAAAATTGCAAAATACAGATTTGGAGTAAAAGAATAGACTGTCTGTGTGAAAAAAAACTGCAGCATGCACTATTTTCCGCCGCGTCTTTTAAGTCTATCGGTGTGCAACAAAAAGTCTGGAATATCCACATTGCATCATATTTTAAGGATATATTGCCATTATTAACCTAGGAAACTATATTTGATAATCTACATCTGAAAATGTTGATATTAAAAATCGGATGTCACAGGGGCGTAAAACATGGGGATGAAAAACGGCCGATTTTTCATATGCTCATCTTACCTCTGCCTTAAGCATAATTCTTATATACACATTTAGATGAGGCAAGCCTATTCCTGAATCCTTTGACTTGAAAGGTTCACTGACCCTGACTCCAATGCATTGTACCGTGTTTCCCCGAAAGTAGGACCCCCCCGAAAGTAAGGCAGGGGGGGGTTTCGGGGGGGTCCGCCAATGTAGGGCACCCCCCGATTGTAAGGCAGGGTAGCGGGGGGGCCCGGGGAATGTAAGGCCGCCTATGGGTGGTGGTCGCGGCGTAATGTAAGGCCTCGTCCGGTGAATGGCCCCCGCAATCTCGCCGGCCTGCGGCGCGTCCCGGGTCAACGCTCTTCCTGCTTGATGCTGATTGGCCGATCAGCCTGTTCGTCACAGGCTCCCTGCTGGCCATAAGCTCGAGCTGTGATTGGCCAGTCAACCGGCTCGCAGCTGATTGGCCGAATCAGCCGCGACGTCACCGCCTGCAGGCTCGCTCCCATTGGTCCAGCGTCCCCGGCGTCCCCGGCAGAAGGAAAGTAACGGTAAGTTCCGAAACTCTCTCTCTGTGTGTGTACGGTATGTGTACGGTATGTGTATGGGTGCCGTATGGGGCTGTATGTGTCAGTGTGTGTGTGTGTACGGTACCGGTACGATATGTGTGTGGGTGCCGTGTGGGGCTGTACCGGTACCGTATGTGTCAGTGTGTGTGGTGGCAGAGTGGGGGGCAGAACCACTGTATGGGGAGGCTGCAGGGGGGAGGATGGGGTGGATGCCGGACTCTCAAACAATGGGGAGGCTGCAGGGGGGAGGATGGGGTGGATGCCGGACTCTCAAACAATGGGGAGGCTGCAGGGGGGAGGATGGGGTGGATGCCGGACTCTCAAACAATGGGGAGGCTGCAGGGGGGAGGATGGGGTGGATGCCGGACTCTCAAACAATGGGGAGGCTGCAGGGGGGAGGATGGGGTGGATGCCGGACTCTCAAACAATGGGGAGGCTGCAGGGGGGAGGGGGGAGGGGGAAATTGTCATTTTTTTTTTCCAATGTAAGGCCTCCCCCGAAAGTAAGGCAGGGTTGGACTTTTGGGGGTAAAATTAATGTAATACAGGGCCTTACTTTCGGGGAAACACGGTATATACCGTAATATATTTTCCTATGTAATGAAAGCTGCATAGGCAAATTACTGACTACTTAATGGATTTTGTTTTGCACGTAAACAGATACTTTACCTTATAGAATACTCCACCCTGTATTAAACGTTAATATTTTAGTATAAAGTCACAATAATTACATTGACAGCACCTCTAATTCAGATTTAGAGCAATGCTACTTATCTAGGTTGTAGTATTATTACAAATCGATTTTAATCTACTTCTCACTAATCTATCCTTCAGGTTTTTTTTCATTTAAGGGCTGGGTTACATGAGTGTATTTTCTCTCATGAAAGAGCACTAGTTGGCTCTGTCCCATAATGTAATATTGGGCTGAGCACTCTCCGATAAAATCTTCTATCTATATTATATCAATAAATATATTATCAATTTCCACTGCTCTTTCTAGGACTTGTTTTAATAATTCTTTACCCTGTTCCAAAAATCTTTGTTTTTCACAATTTTGGTGTATACTTTCGATTTTGTCTTCTAAATACAATATGCCCTTTTGTGTTGCTTTTTTTTTTCAATGCAAAATGTCAATATAAAAATTCTTAGTAAAAAATATAAGTGGAGATGAAGGCTAATGGTGAATAGTTCAGAAATATCACACTCTCCAGAAATCTGTCCTAGTACTAACTTCCACCTTCAGTAATTTTCATTACATATTAATATGTAAGATTATACATTTTAGAAAATACTCCATTATGTGATGTTTGAAACCAAATGCATCTTGGGACATGAAACTAACACAACAAGATACTTATACCCACTGGCATTGCCAAAGGACAACTGAGATGGATAAAGTTAGAAAAGCCCAAATGTAACTGGGATAGCAGATCGAAACATTTGGAAGCAAGGGTCCATAATTTAAAGTGTACCCCACTTTGAAAATATACGGTAACTGTTTTTCTAAATCACTCTATTAGAGGTTATACAGAATGGACCTCTAGAAATCTGGGCTGCGGTTAGCATTAAAATAGACAATGTCCTGCTTCTGCGGCTAGGCTATCATCTCTGGTGTGGAGCAAGTGTAATAGGATTTTATAACACTCGCTCCTGCACTGAAGACAGTAGCCAAGAGAAACCAGCTGGACACTGCCTAATTTACTGCATATTGCAGCTCTGACATTGGTTGGTCCATGCTGCGGATAAACAGCAAGAACCTTTCTGAGGCCTCCGTCACACATTCGTGCAAAAAATGCATGTGTTGTATGGTCTGTTTTGGACATCCGTATGGCCATCCGTTTGTGTCATCTGTGTGACATCCGTGTGCCGTCCATATGACACGCCTGTGTGATATCCGTGTGACCAGTACCGGTAAAAAATGCATGATACTGAAATAAATGGTTTTTATGTGTAAAAGATGTGCAAAGCCAGCAAAATGATAGATAATAGTTAGATAGATAGATAGATAGTTTGTACAGCTGTTTAGCAGAGTTAATAAATAATTTAAAAGAACATTACGTGGGAGCAGCAATGAACTGCGGTGAACTCATGATGTCACCACTCATCACAGCTGCCCACGCTTGCGCTACTTTGTGTTAAAATCACCATAGGCAGTGAATTTATGATGACGTCACCACTCATCATCACTGCCTGTGGCGGGTTACACCACTGTGTGACCCACGTGCTGTGACCTGTGGTAATCTCATGAGGTCATTGAAGTTCACTGCCGTGGTTCTCACACAGCACAGTGTGTGAGCCTGGAACAGTGAGTCTGCAGACAGCATGGGCCCTCCATATGGATTACTGTGGAATGGATTGCGAATTTGCTGGGAAATAAATTGATGAATGAAGGTGTCTCTTGTCTTTATTTCTGTTCTAATGCTGCTATTTTTAGGCTGGAAAAGGCATGGTCCTTGTCACCCTAATAATATCAGCCCCTAGTTGTCTACTGTTCTTTGGCTGGTTTTGAAAAAAAATGGGGGGCGAACCACAATGTTTTTTTAAATCATGTTTTCAAATAATTTAAAAAAAATTAGCGTGGGATCCCCTCTATTTTACAAAACCAGCCAAGGTACAGCCCCCCAGCTGAGGGTTGCAGCCTGCATCTGCTGCTGTAGCTATGCTGGTTATAAAAATTAGGGGGGTCCCAAGTAATTTTTTTCCTTAAATTATTTATTAGCTCTGCTATGTCTGTCTATCTATCTATCTACCTATCTATGATTATATCTATCTATCTATCTAGCATTTATCTATCATTTTTCTAATTGCACACCTTTTACACATAAAAATAATTGATTTCAGTATCATCCATTTTGTTTTGGTACATGTACATGTCTGTATTTGATTCGTGCTGCTGGAAAAAAAATGGACTTGTCTCCGTGAGAATCACCCAGACATGCAGTTGTTTCACATGGACACACGGTTCATGTGAAGATCTCTATTGACTTTAATTAGTATGCATGTGAACATGTCTCTGGTACGTGTGAAAATCTGTGAATTAATATCATTAAATTGCAATATACAATTTTCATTGAAGATAGTTTACATAGAGAAAATAGTGCAAACAACTTTTACAATACAGTCTCTGCTTCACCACAACAGACCAGAGGGCTGCGATAAGCTGCTACAGTCCACCCATGTGTTGTTATGATGGCAGTCACATTCTGTTCCAGTTCCAGTGTGCATCTAAGGCTGGGGCCACACGGGGACTACTGCGATCCCCTTGCATGACACTCGACTCATGCTGGCAGTACAGCAGAGCCGAGTGTCATGCGTGTGTCCTTGCAACTGAGGTCCGTTCGTGCGAGCAGACCTCAACTGCGGGGGGCGGGCTGGCTCTCAGGAGGGGAGGGAGGGATTTCTCTCCCTCTCTCCTGCATAGCCGGCTATTGCCATTCTCGCACTGAACTAGCGGTACACCGATGTACTGCGAGTGCAGTGTGATTTTTCTCTTGCCCCATTCACTTGAATGGGTGCGAGAGAAAGAGTCTCGGATTACAGTCACAGCACGCTGCGATTGTTTTCTCAGTCCGATTAGGGCTGAGAAAATAATCGCTCATGTGTGCTGACACACAGGCTAGAATTGGTCCTAGTGGAATGCGATGTTTTATAGCACTCCACTCGCACCGATTTTCTCGCCCTGTGGCTTAGGCCTAATGGCCTGAATTAATATATTTGTCAGAGTTCCGGGTTTTCCAGTTTTCTTTTGAAAGAGCTTGCCCTTTGTTAACATGGAGTTTTCTGTTCTGTTGCCCTACTTCCTGTCCATCTGCTTAAAAGCCGCCCCTAAAGCTTAGTCCAGTGCCTGAGTATATTGCTTCCTGTGTACTCCTGCCCTGCTGCTCTCATCTCCTGATTGCTGTTTGGATTCAGTGGAAACACCTGACACCAGCTCTGGACTTCACCTCTCATCCAACTGTGCTCGGACTCTGTCTGCTGTCTCTGGTCGGCATTTCTGCCTGGTCCCTTCCGTTCATATCCACCCTAGGACTCACATCACGTACGGACATTTTTTGGACTGTATCTGTTGCCCTTTTTGTGTCCCGGCTGCTGTGCATTTAGGCCTTCTGGGGTGATTGCCGGACAGCCCCTGTATAGGGGTTCGCTCCTGGTGGTCTCCCTGGGGGAGTCCGGTGTGCAGCCCCGGGAATTCCCTTTTGCTCTGAACCCAGCAGGTATTTACTGTGTTTATGTTCCACTGTGTATATACTGTTCTGTGTGCATATTGCGGTTACATATTACTGTGTATATCTTGTTCTGTTTACATATTGCGGTTACTTATTATTGTGTATATTCTGTTCTGTGCACATTTTGCGGTTACATATTGTAAAACATCTTTTGCACCAAGAACTCGTCTCTGGTTGTCATTGCCCTAACGCAATCGAAATCCTCAGTACATACAGTAGTATTACAATATTTCAGTGTTAGGCCTAAGCCACACGGCGAGAAAAACAGTGCGAGTGGAGTGCTATAAAACATCGCATTCCCCTCGGACCAATTCTAGCCTGTGTGTCAGCACACATGAGCTATTATTTTCTCAGCCCTAATCGAACTGAGAAAACAATCGCAGCATGCTGCGATTGTAATGCGAGACTCTCTCTCTCGCACCCATTCAAGTGAATGGGGCGAGAGAAAAATCGCACTGCACTCGCGGTACACCGGTGTACTGCCAGTGCAGTGCGAGAATGGCAATAGCCGGCTACGCATGAGAGAGGGAGAGAAATCCCTCCCTCCCCTCCTGAGTGCCGGCCCGCCCCCCGCAGCTGAGGTCTGCTCGCACGGTCGGACCTCAGTTGCAGGGACACTTGCACGACACTCGGCTCTGCTGTACTGCCAGCGTGAGCCAAGTGTCATGCAATGGGATCACAGTAGTCCCCGTGTGGCCCCAGCCTAACTCATGCAGATGTGATGTGTAAAGTATTTTAATGTTTACCATACCCACAAATACCTACTTCCAGTACCCACCCTTACACAAGTGTCACATTTTCTTACAATGAAGAAATATAAGACGTTTTTAAAATATAGACTTTTAATGCAAGGCAGTAACTAGATCCAGACATTAGCCACTTACTTAAGGGAAACTAATGTGGCATAATTCCTTGAAGGGTGTGTCCTGTAACTTGTCTGCAAATGAACAAATGACGTCTTTGCCGAGTCTTGTCAGCTTGTGTCAATAAGTCAAGAATGTTCAGCCATTGCCTATTTAATAACACGTATACAAGTGTTACTCATGGAATCAATACGCATGTCACATAAGGGTGTGGTTCCCTTCAATTTCACTTCCTAATAGTAGTCAAATATTGCTCTATATCAGGTTATCCTGCACGTCTGGAATATTCTTACCGAAAGAAAAACTAATGAAAAAAACATCCAGCAATCTTCAGCCTTAAGTACACTGCTGCAATATTTGGCAAGATATCTTTTCTCTGCTTGCTTATTGAAGGTGACAGGCAATGTGACCTCATGTCTTATACATGCACCTGGTCACAGAGGAACACGTCGGTAAATTACTCTACATGTTAAAACATGACCAAGAGTGATTCTTGATATGTCATAATTGAAATAAGATACACAACAAGAACTGAAGTCTTAGACACCATTCACATGCCCACTGCAAAACCCAACTTATATCCAATAACAATATGCTTGCTATGCAAGTGAATTAGGCTTCTTAAACCCTGTATACATGCAACAGGGAATTTCTGAGCAGAATCGTAGCACCAGCATGAAGAAATGGTCTGTAGAAATATGTGACATGCTATTAGCATGAAAAGTCAAGGAATAGCCCTATCAGCTAAAAGTAATCAAAAACCAGAAGCAAATTCCCAGAGAGGAGCAACTGGATATGTCTGCCACACAAATACTATGTGTGTATATCTCCTATTCCAGAAAAATAAAAAGATGTGAACAAGGGAAAGAGCAACACATTTGAGTTCAGAATTAGTTGGAATGGTTTGTGGGTGTGATGTCACATTGGCTGAGTCCCTGAGGTGCAATTACAGCAGAAAACCCCCACAAGTGACCAAATTTTACAAACTGTACCCCTCAATGACTTCCTCTGGGAGTGCAGTGAGCATATTGACACCATAGGTGTGTCACAAAATGTTATACTATTTGGCAGTCAAGAAAATAAAAAAATTACCACTATAATATATATACATATTTCTAATTAATTTTCATAAGGGGAAAAGGTAAAAAAGGCCCCATAATGTGTTACCCAATTTCTCCTGAATGTGGCAATATCCCACACGTGACCGTGCAGTACTATTTAGATTGCACCACAAGGCTCGAGAGGGAAAGAGCGCCATTTGATTTTTGGAGCACAGATTGTCCTAGAATAGTTTGTCGACTCCATTTGCAGAGATCCTAAGTGCCAGAATGGCAGAAACCTATTCAATTGACCACATTTTGAAAATTACACCTTCAGGGAGTTCATCTGGGCTGGAAAACACCCATGATGTCAAACGCAGTGAAAGTTTCAGAATTAATAATTTAAAATAGGTCCTTGTCATACCGAGTACATTGTGCGCAGCTTGTGCTTCTGCAAACCTGCACCTCGTAAATTAGGAGGGCTCTCCTCACTACAATAGTGCCAAACATGTGGATGCTAACTGTAGCTTAGGCACATTGTGGGGTGTAACGCCCTGGCAAAACCAGGTAGTCACACAGAGTAGGCCCCCGCATAACACCTCTCCCACACACGGTTAAACCAGCCAACAAAATCCTAGTCACCCTCTCAGGGAAGGACAGACACACGAGTGGGTGGGACCAGGCGGAAGGAAAATGCCCACCTAGGGGTCTGGAGAGCCCGGGCCAGGAAAAGAGTCAGTCTAGTTTGGTAGTGAAGTTTGGAGTAGATTGGAGGAGTAGTGGGGGAGGAGTGAGAAAGTGAAGCTCCGTCAGTTGAAGTGAGAGTTCAAGTTGACAGGCGTCGGGGTTGGAGCCCCGGCGTACTGACTAGGTGGCAGACAGTGGTCAGTGCCAGCAGGAGATGTAAATATGGCTGCCGGAGATCCGAGGTGGACTAAGGCAGTGTTGTAGCCCACCGGTACCGACACCGGAGAACCGACCCGGAAACCGTGCACAAAAGGAGATACTTGGACCCTGAAGCCAGGACTGGCATCAACGGCCTAGCTAATTAACCAATTGAGTGCAGGATTTTAGGTCCTGTCCCAAACTAAGTCCCGAAAAGTAGACAACCACCCACCGAGAGGAATAGGGCATCTGCCAGGGCCCGGTAGATCCCACGGGTCAGCGTCTGATGGGCACGGCTCCCAACCAAAGTACCGGGAGCGGACTTCTGCGTTACACACCGGGAAGTCCACCACAGAGAACATTGAGTGCAGAGGAAAGGGGCATTGACCAACAGCCCGGGTGTGGGACCAGAAATACATTCCCGGCCGCGGCAGCCGGCCACCATCACCTTGGTTTACCAAAATACTTGTGTGATTTATTCAACCGTGAGTAACATCCCCGGCCTGACCGGGTGCGCTGGCCCCTGCCGTTACCATCCCCTGCACAGAGACATTGAGCCCCGGGGCATCCATCCCTGCCCACGGAGGGGTTAACATCCAGCTGTCAGCCCATCGCCCCCGGGAGTCCCACAGCAGCGGTGGTGCTACACCTCACCACACACCGTGGGTGGCGTCACAGACAGTTATCAACAACACCCGTACAAATACGTCCCCATTTATTCGATGTGACTGCGCAGCCCCCGGGTCCGGTAGAGTCCCTCGAACCATACCGCAGATCCGGATCCGAGCAGCATCGTTTGCTGGCGTGGGGGCGGCACAGGGGCTTAGAAAAGAGGGGGCATTTGGATTTGGGAGTACAGATTTTGCTTTATTTCTTTTATGAGGGGGGGAACCATAGCGTTTTTCTACAGTCTTTTGTGCTACTAGTAAAGTGGAAGCCCCCTATATTTCCATTAACAGATGACAGACCTGAGTGGAGACTTGTGTTTTTGTGGGTTGAGTTGAACACTATTTGGTGGCAATTTGAGGTCCAGAATATTTTGGATCAGTTCACATTTATCCTGTGCACTATGCTGAGCACTTACATCAGGGTTTTCATCTACATCTCTGAAATACATGATTCAGGTGAAACCCTCAACGGATCCATTCACTAATGAGGCTGCAGAGTTACGTCTTTAAAAAGGTGAACAAAAGTGTTGATGACCACACTTTTGTGCACGCCTAAAAGACACATAAAAAGATGGACACCGTCAGACCACAGGACAAAAAGGAGGTCAAAGTGACTCCCTCTGTCTCATTACAGTGAATCTTCCTTTGGTAATTTTGTCTGAATCACGTTTTTTAAATCCTTACAAGTAATCCCCGATGTAAGCGCTCAGCATAGAGTGCAGGACAAATGTGAGCCTTACTGCGATCTTTGGGAGGCAGAATGAACAAATCAACAGCAGGTGAAGAATTGGCTTTATTTATTTAGTTTTTACGCTGTACACTATGCGATATAAATAACTAGGTGGCTTTATTCCTCAGGTCAGTACGATAACAGATTAATTTCTTCTTTTAGATTTGGCTACAATCATGCTGAAAAACGCTTTTTTTTTATTTTTTTTTTACAAAATAAAGGTTTTTTGCATCACCAAATTTTGAAGGCTATAGTTTTTTTTTATTTTTTGGCTGTCAGAGTCATGTGAGGGCTTATTTTTTTGTGGGATGAGTTGGAGTTTATAATGGTACCATTTTGGGTCACATAATATTTTTTGATAGTTTTCTATTCTGCTTTTTGTGAGGTAGAATCAAGAAAAAACAGCAAATTAGGAATAGTTTGGTCATAAAAGTGATCAGATGATTTTATCCCTCAGATCAGTATGAAGATATCAATACCACAATGATATAGGGGCTTTTTATGTTTTGTCCCTTTTATACCATAAAAACTATTTTATAGAGGGAAAACAAAAGTTTTGCATTGCTGTATTCTGAGAGCTATAGTTTTGTTTTTTTTTATCACTGACGGAGCTGTTGTTTAGTTGTTTTTTTGCAGGACAAGATGATGTTTTCAGCTGTACCATTTTTATATAAATGACTTTTTGATTGTTTTTTATTCCATTTTTTTTGTCAGCTGTATCATGAAAATACATAATTTTTGCTATTTTATTGTTTTTACAGTATTTACTGAAGGGGTTAACTAATGTGAGTTTTATAGATCGGGTTGCTACTGACACTGCAATACCAAACATGTGTACTGCTTTTGTTTATTTTTTTTGCATAAATATACATATTTTGTGGAATATTTTTTTTTATTCTTTATTTTCCGTTTTTTTTAAATTTATTTTTGTTTTACTTAGTCCCTATATGGGACATTACCTTTTACTTGGCATTACCTTTCACTGCACTGATCGCAGGTATAATGGATTGTAATGCACCATCATTGCAATACATTATACTGTCAGTGCATGTCACAAAGTGATAAACAGGATTTTGCCATGTACCAGAAAAGCCTCCAGCAAGTGCTGCGACACACAGGGTACACAGGGGCCACAACACAATGAAGGGTCCTGGCACTAAAGAGAGGGGAGTTAGGTCACAACCTGCACTCTCTTGAGGCTGTACCCTGCACTCCCTGATGTCCCTCTACAGTTCACCCCTTCACCGATCTTGTGCCTAAGTAGTCCTTGCTTGCCTTAAACTCACACTGGCTAGTTATAAGGCCGGCGAGAGCACTAGTCTCGCCTCAACAATAAAGAAACACAAGGGTAGGAAAACAGACATGGGAAATAGACATAAGCAGGAGAAAACACTCCAAGCAGCTAACATCACAGCTGCAAATGACATGAAACTAAAGCTTCCTCCAGAGCCTGGCCCCTTTCAAAGTGTAAGGCTATGTGCGCACATTGCGTCGGAGTACCTGCAGTTTATTCTGCACGTTTTCCTTCCCTTGGTTTTTGACCAAATGGCTTTTGACCATTTTTTAGCGCTAAAAACGCATGCGTTTTTACCGCGTTTTTAGTAAGTTTTCAGCGCTTTTTACCTGCGTTTTCACCTGCGTTTCTGTAGATGCGTTTTGTAGATCAAGACACTGAGAAATAAAGTTGGAGTAGTCAAAAAGAATGAAAAAAGAGAAAAAAAATGATTATATTCACTTTTATTATAACTATATGTAAAATCAACAATTATAATGAAATAATAGTGGTTATGCACATTTTAAGCGAAAAATTGGTGATATTTATCATTTTATAACATTTAAATTTTCGGTTATTGTGTGTGTGTAAAGGAACATTAGAACCCTTTAATTTTGTGCCACAAAAGCATACGTTTTTGTAGCCAAAAACGCAGTGGAAAAGCAGGTAAAAAGCATGAAAAACGCAGGAAAGTTGATTTTGGTTGCATTTTGCCATTTCTCATTGACTCCAATGTTAAGGAAACGCTGCAGAAATGGCAAAAACAACTGACATGCTGCTTCTTTTTCAGCATGGTTTTTGACCCAAAATATGCAAATTAAACGCTGCAGAAAAAAAAGCAAAGTGCAAACAGGATTTCATCTTTTCCCACAGACTTTGCTGGAAAACAAAAACGCATGCGTTTTAGCGCAAAAACACTGCCACTAAAAACGCTGCGGAAACGCGGGAAAAAACGCAGCGTGTGCACATAGCCTAACTCATAGAAAGGATGATTCAGATTCTATGACCAGCATCAGAAGATAAGAAAAATGACTTTTTATAGCAAAGGGGAATGGTAGCAAAAGAGTTGCACTAGGGATTAAAGGTACCGTCACACTATTCGACGCTCCAGTGATCCCACCAGCAACCTGACCTGGCAGGGATCGCAGGAGCGTCGCTACACGGGTTGCTGGTGAGCTGTCACACAGGCAGATCTCACCAGCAACCAGTGACCAGCCCCCAGCCAGCAGCGACGCGTGGAAGCGATGCTGCACTTGGTAACTAAGGTAAATATCGGGTAACCAACCTGATATTTACCTTGGTTACCAGCGCACACCGCTTAGCACTGGCTCCCTGCACTCCTAGCCAGAGTACACATCGGGTTAATTATCAGACGTGCAGTCTGGCTATGTGAGCAGGGAGCCGGCACTGACAGCGTGAAAGCAGCGGACGCTGGTCACGAACGTAAATATCGGGTAACCAAGGAAAGGGCTTCTTGGTTACCCGATATTTACATTGGTTACCAGCGTCCGCAGAAGCTCACTGCACATTCAGTTGTTGCTCTCTCGCTGTCACACACAGCGATGTGTGCTTCATAGCGGGACAGCAACAACTAAAAAATGGTCCAGGACATTCAGCAACAACCAGCGACCTCACAGCAGGGGCCAGGTTGTTGCTGGACGTCACAAAAGTCGTGCCTCAGCAGCGATGTTGCTAGCGATGTTGCTCAGTGAGACGTGGCCTTAAGGCTATGTGCGCACGTAGCGTTCTGCCCTGCAGAAATTTCTGCAGCGATTTGAACAGCACACGTGCGCTTCAAATCACTGCAGAAAGACTCCGTAATGAAAAAAAAAAAGCCGATTCCATGCGTTCTGAGTGCAGCCCCTCCCATAGACAGAGCAGGAGCTGCAGGCAGAGCGCAGGAAAGAAGTGACATGTCACATATTAGAACGCGCGCTTCGGGCAGCAGCCGAAGCGCTGCGCTCTAATACGCCACGTGCGCACGCCTCCTGCATAATCTTCATAGATTATGCTGGGGACTCAGGACGCATGCAGTTACGCTGCAGTGCAGATCGCAGCGTAACTGCATGCAAATATGCAACGTGCGCACATAGCCTAAAACTACAGACCGGAAAGAGAGCTAAACCTTTAGAACACTGCAAGCAAATACCTGTAGTGGATCTGCAAATGTGGCGCCCCTGACCTGGTCAGGCACCACTGAGTGCTGCACCCATGCTGGGAACAGTACAATACAGGTAATCCAGAAGGCTGACAGGGGTGTGGAACACAGGCGCATAGTGATCAGGTCTCACACATGTACCCATGAGAGGACCCCTGGGGATCCCAGGAGGGGGCAAGCCTTCACCTTCACTGGAATAGTGGAGGGGGTAGAGCCTCCATCTCCTCTCAAGGGGTGTGGTAAGAGAATCTGGTTGCTAGGTGGCGTAGGCAAGAACAGGAGAGGAGGAGCAGTGAGTCAGTTAGAGCAGAACTCCATAGGGCTCAGTGAGGAGCAGACCTGTGGGGCTGTTGCTGTCTAACAGCGCCCGCGCAGTGGCTACAGACGGGGGAGAACGGTCAACTAGGAGTGCTGCCTGAAAGCCAGCTTCAGCTAGAGAGTGCACGGAGTGGGAAGTAAGGAGACTGCTAGAGAGCACCAGGCCCAACCGGGCGGCAGATCCCGAAGCGAGGATAGATTCACCTTTCCCTGCTAAACCTGCCCGTGTGGGGCTCTTAAAGCCCACACCACAACACTACAAAAGCCGCAGCCACGTAACCACAAGTTTGGGCCCATAGGTCATAGGAGGCAAGAGGCTGGAGTGGCCTGGTCCGGGGAACAAGCACACGGCAAACAACAAGGGGAGAGAGGCTGCAGCATCTTCCCTGGGTGACCCCCATAGGGACTCAAAGTCGGGGTTACCCCAAACCACCAAGGGCTAAGGAAGGCGAGTCGGTAGTCACCCTCATAAAGTCAGCCTGAAGGATACCTGGTTCCCACCTGGTTCATCTCAGCTACGCCCGGGTTACTCACCCTGCCACCTGAAGTGAGTAAAAACCCTGAAAGACATTCCTGCCTGTGTGGTCATTCTGCGACTTGTGGTACTACAAACCTACACAGGGCCCTGGGGCTTGCCTCACTCTCAGGAGGCTACTACATCTAACTGCACACACCATCAGCCCCAGGCGTCCCCTAACCTGCAGTGGCGGTCCCCACTGACCGCAATACTGAGAGTGGCGTCACGATCAAACAAGAAGATTTCCTACCAGTGACGGAGATCCAGCAACGTGGAGTCCCTGAAGGTAATGCACCGACACCGACACTACACCTGCGGGGCTTCACATCAGCACTAAATTGATGGGTGAAACCAAACTCTGCGCTGAATACCTAGCGCCAAACCCAGGCCTGGAGTTCTCAGCAAACTCCAGGTAGCTATCTGGATTCAGCCACCCGAGTAATTTAATTACAAAAAAAAAAAAGGAGGTATAATCAGGAGTGTTATACTTATTATACAAGTAAAATATATCTTTGAACCGTGTTAGCCAGTAGAGATAAAAAAATTGTTTAAAAGAACAGAGTCTCCTCCACAGCGGGAAACAAAGGACCTAGGAATGGTCCTGAACGATTTGTAACGATTACAACTTCACAGCAGGGGCCGGGTCGCTGATAGGTTTCACACACTGCAACATCGCAAACAACATCACAAAACCGGTGACGTTACAGCGATGTCGTTTGAGATGTTGCAGTGTGTAAACCCAGCTTTAGATGCTTTTGTGTCTTGAATGGAGTGGTTGTCCAAGTTGTCAGGTTTTGGCTTTGTTCACCTGTTTGTATTAAGTCCTGAATTGAGGCACAGTCTATGTAGCTTCTTTTCCTTGTTGTGGATCAGAAGGGTTCGTAGTCTGTAGTAGTATTGTTGTACTTCTTGTTCTGTGCTTTCTGGAAGTGTCTTCCTTTGTGTTTCAAATTCCCTCTGGATTTTACTCTTGATGCTGTAGAAGACATGCAAAAGGTGGTTCCTTAGTCTCTCAAAAGTCCTGTGACAAAGTGACAACTGGGGTCTGTATGTAGGGGAGACCGGACAACAGCTCAGGACAAGGATGAATTCTCATCGCCACACAATTAGAGAAAAAAGGATGGATCTACCTGTGGCCAAACATCTTTGTAACTCAGACCACAGCATCATGGACATGAAATTGCTGGTATTGAAAGGAAACTTCAAGTCCCAGAGAGATAGGAGACTATGAGAGTACAAACTTATGATGACCTTTGACACATTCATAGAAGGAATGAATGTGTCTCATGGATTCATGTCTTTTTACATCAGTTAAAAGATGTGCTCCTCTGACCATCCGAGCGTGTCACAGCCCGGACCAGACCCTTATCAGAGGACAATAAAACTTTCACACTGAAATGCAGCAGTATTTATGGCCACAACAGTTTGCCCCCTGCCATAGTGATAGTTCTGTTTCATATAACTTGGTTTTTTTTGTTTTTTTTTACTGCACTATTCTAAGTCCTGTTGTGTATAAATATGTGACTCTTCAGATTTTGTGTTATACCATGCCTGATGAAGAGACCTGAGTAGTCTCGAAAGCTTGCAATTATTACCATCTTTTCAGTTAGCCATTAAAAGGTATCAACCACTGAGGACTCTCTGTTCTTTTTTTTTTTTTTCCTGTAAATAATTTTATTGGGTTTAAGAAAAAGTGAACAAAGCATTGCTTATAACACGAATAAGATGTAATCAAACAAAAGTCAAAGTTGATCCAAACATGTGGATCAAGCATGTAGCACTGTATTGTAAGAGAACTTTTATCAGGATAAGAATGGTCACATAAGAGACCATAACAGATAATGCAGTTAAAACAAGACAATTCAGGTTATACCGTATCATGGTATGTCAACTCAAAGCAGTATTACGGAAACTATTTTAACTATAAAGACTGAGTGAAGGTTAGAAAGAGAGACGAAGGAGGAAAAAGATAGGTATAGGAAAGAGAGGAGGGTATGAGAGGAGGGGGGGGATATGGATAGATAGGTAGGAGAAGGTTGGGTGTCCAAAGAATTCCGGCGTCAGGTAAACGAATCCTCTTAGAGATTGCAAATATCAACTAAAGGAACCCAAGGTAGGAAAGACCCGTGTAAAGCCCCTTATCTGAGCCAAGACGTAAATCTCGGAGTCTCCCGGAAAAGGAGCCAGGAAGACCACGTGCCAGCATGTTTATCCCATTTTTCCCCATCATCTGCCATCATGGACTCCATACGCTCCAATCTATTCATCTCCTCCAAAAATTCCCTTACAGAGGGGGTTGAAGTTGTCTTCCAATGTCTTGGAATAATCATACGAGCAGCAATGAGAAGAAAGCGTAGGACACCTCTTTTGGTCACAGAGACAGATCCAGGGATTAGGGACAGTAAAGCTATTTGAGGAGTAGGAATTACCCGAATACCTGACAGTTGAAAGTATATTTCAAAAATGGAATCCCAGAATGACCTTATCAAGGAGCAATCCCACCATATATGTTTCATAGTACCGGTTTCGACTCCGCATCTCCAGCAGGTATCTGGTACTGTGGGGTAGATCTTATGCAATACGTCAGGGCATCTGTACCAGCGTGTAAGAATTTTAAAATTTTTCTCCTGTGCACTACAGGAAATGGACATTTTATGAGAGAGTGTAAAGATTTTGAGATGATCTTGTTCTGACAACGTGATCTGGAGCTCTCTTTGCCAGGCCTCCAAATACGTTGGGGCACCTTTATATTGGGCTGTACATAAGAGATTGTAGATCAATGCGATGGCATGTTGCGGCGCGGCATTTAATGAAATTAGGGTCCCAAAGTGTGTAGATTTGGATAATAGTACATTTCCCGGGAATTTCCTTTTTATAAATGTGGTCAGTTGAGTATATTCCAACCAGGATAGTCTCCTCCCCGGGCATGACTCCTGCAAAGCTTCAAAAGACGCCGTTCCAGATAGCTTCCCAGCAACCTGTCCCAGGGTAACTCCGTCTGCTGAGTCCCAACATAAGAAGGTAGATCTCTCTGACGCAGGGGGGAAGTCGAGATTATTAAAGAGTGAGCTCATACTCCCCGGTCTATGGGATAAGTTTAACGTCTCCAGATGCCTGTCCCAAAAAAGCATGAGCGCCTGAGTCAGAGGTTGAAATCACGAAACCTCCGGTCTCTGTTGAAGGGGGGCCCATAGAAGCCGTGCCAGAGGGAATGGGGAGAGATGGGACTCAACGCCCACCCACTGATTATTGAGATCGTTAAATCTCCAATCCAAGACCCTCGTGAGGAGGACACTCTGGTAATACTTTTCAAAATCAGGTAAACCAGCGCCTCCCCTGGATTTGGGTCTCACCAGTGTGGCGTATCGAATCCGAGGTCTCCCCGTCCCCCAGACGAATCTGCTACATGCCCTCTGGAGTTGTCTGAAATATTGTTTAGTAACTTTGATCGGGACTGTTTGGAATAAGTAAAGGAACCTCGGGAGTATGTCCATCTTGAGGGCATTGATCCGGCCAAACCAGGAAAGTCGTCCCCGATGATATCTATTTAGATCAGCAAGAGTTCTAGTAAGCAATGGGGAGTAATTAGCCATAAACAACTCATCTGGATTGGCCGAAACAGATATCCCAAGATACTTGATAGATTGGATCTCCCACTTAAATGGGAAGGCGGATTTCAGTCTATTGACTTGTGTGGTAGGGAGAGTAATATTAAGGGCCTCTGTCTTTGAGTAGTTTACTTTGAAGTTAGAAACTATGCCAAAACGTTGGAATTCCTGGATGAGAATTGGAAAGGCGATTTCCGGATTTGTTAGATATAGAAGGAGGTCATCAGTGTATAAGGCAAGTTTACAATCTTTCTGACCTACATCAAAGCCCTTTATATCGGGGGAGTTTCGAGGGATATAGCCAAATGCTCCATGGCTATTACATATAGAAGGGGTGAAAGGGGGCACCCCTGTCTAGTGCCATTAGATATTTGCAGGGGAGAAGATAGAGTATTGTTGGCTCGAACTCGTGCTGAGGGCTTATGATACAGGGCAAAAATTCTCTCTAACATATAGTTTGGCCGATTCCCAGCTGCCTCAGGGAGGAGCGTAGAAAGGTCCAGTTGAGACGATCGAATGCCTTCTCGGCATCGATCGATAGAAGGCAGGCTGGAGTACCTTGTCTGTACATATGTGAGGTCAAAAGTAAAGTTTTAATAGTATTATCGCGTGCCTCTCTACCTCGGACAAATCCAGTTTGGTCAGTATGGATTGAGGCAGGCAACAGCGGGGACAACCGGTTAGCTATTAATTTGGCGAAGATCTTGACATCTACTCCTATAAGAGAGATAGGGCGGTAGTTGGAGCATAAAGACGGGTCCTTCCCAGGCTTGGGAATCACCGTTATGGTAGCCGCAAGGGTTTGCGCGGCGAAGGGGCAAGCTGAGGATATGGAGTTAAAGGTCTTAGTCAGGAAGGGCATCAGTTCCAAAGCAAATTGCTTATAGAAGTTGGCCAGGAATCCATCCGGACTGGGGCTCTTACCATTGGCCAGACTCTTAATAACCTCAGTGACCTCTTGTTCGCTAAAAGGGTCATCTAGCATGAGAGAGTCCACATGGTTCAATGGGGGGAGAGGGGTACCATCAACATAGTTGTCCACTTTCCCTTGGAAATTTGTTGGGGACATGTCCGCCACTGGGCCACCTAGGTTGTATAACCCGTCATAATAATCTCGGAATACATCCGCTATTTCATGAGGTTTGTGTGCTGAATGTCCAGATGGTGATTTAATGGTAGGGATAAATGTAGAGGGAAGGCGAGGATTAAGAAATCTAGCCATAGCTCTGCCTGGCTTGTTAGAGACTTAGAACATAAATCTCTTACCTCTATCTCGATGACGGGCAGACGCTGCATCTAAGAAGGCTCCCAAGTCTAGTCTAGCCTTGAGCAAGTCTGAAGTTCAAATCTGAGGGTCATGAGTCCGTTTATGTGTCTGTTCTAGGTGTTGAATGGAAGTCAGTAATCTGTCTATTGCGCAGGCTCTATCTCTTTTAAGTCTGGTTCCCTGTTGAATAAAGGTCCCCCGAATCATCCCCTTCAGGGTCTCCCATTGGAGAGGTAAGGGTGTTAGGTCATTGGCATGAAATTCGAAGAAGTCTGTGATGGTCTTCCTGATGGCTAACTGACACGTCTGATCTTTTAATAAAAGTGTGGGTTTAAAGACCATAACCATTCCCCGGGGCGTAGGTCTGTCAAAAGGAGAGAAAGTGACACCGAGGCATGATCGGACCATACCATAGGGTCTATAGTACAGGCCGGGTCATGTGAGAGTAGGTGGTGACTAATAAAAAAAAGGTCTATTCTACTGTACATATCATGGACAGGAGAATAGAAAGTGTAGTCCCGTGTTTTAGGGTCTAGGGTACGCCAGACGTCGATGAGCCTCAAGTCTAGTAATTTACTTCTGAGACCTCGCAGTTTCACTGCAGGAACAGAAGACCTACCCGAGGAGGAATCAACAGCCCGATCAAAGATGAGATTGAAATCTCCTCCAAGAATCAGGGAGCCTTCAGCGAATTCAGAGAGAGTGTTCAGGTATTTTTGGCAAATCCTGGCCGGGTCCTGGTTGGGGAGATAAAGATTAGCAATGGTAAATAACTTGGTACAGATCTTAAGTTTGATAAAAATGAATCGCCCCTCTGGGTCAGGCTTAACTGATAAAACCTGAGCTGGGAGAGATTTATGTAGAGCGATGCTAACTCCCTTGGATTTTGCGACTGAATTGGTACTATGAAACCAGGAAGTATAATATCTATGCTTAAATGCGGGAATGTGGTCTGTTTTAAAATGGGTCTCCTGAAGCAGTAGAATATGGATTCTTTTTTTATGCATGTTATAGAGGATCTTGGATCTCTTCTCTGGTACATTAAATCCTCTAACATTTAGAGAGCATAAGTTGAGGTTCGCCATCGTAGAAGCACTATCCTCTGGGCACCCAAGGGAAAAGTGAGAAGATGGGGAGGGAGAAGAAAGAAACTAAGATTAAAGAAAAGAAAGCAGAGAAAGTAGTAGAATGGAAAAATAGATCAGAATAATTATGACTAATATCAAAACTTGTCCTTACTTAGCCTCCTGAGTCCTAGCTCAAAAGGCAATCAAAACTGAGAGAATTCTCGTAACCAGTGTTCTAGGAACACACCCTAATGTGGGAGGTGACTGAAAACTATGTCGCCTGAGAAACGGCTGCTACACCACCTAACTAGATAATACCGAAAAAGGGCAGAAAAAAAAAAAAATCACATATGGTCATTCACCCGACCAAAATAGAAGTAGCATATATAACAGCTAACAACTCAGGCTCAGTAAATTAATCACATCAACAAAGTAAAGAATGTGGCAAGAGAGATAAAGATAAACTCCCGCCTCTAGCTCACATCCCGTGAGATTTTTAGGAGAGGTACATATACCCAGGGGGGTTCAAGTACCCCAACCCAGCATTAGAGCATGCCGAGAGGGGGGACAGAGAATCCCAACATTATTAGAATTGGTGATGCCCAGGGGGGGGAAAGGGGGGGAAGGAAAAGAGGAAGAGGAGGGGGGAGAGAGAGAGAGAAAAAAAAAAAAAAAGGGGGGGGGCAGATATTGGGCAATATTGGTTAGGTATCAGAGTAGGCCATGATAACCCTAACTCCTCTCTCGAACAACTTATCACCCAGAAGTCCCGAGAGTTCAAGTCTCCGCCGATGAGGTTCTCGGCGACTTCTGAGGTCTTTGTCGCTGAGTACGGTGTTGATCAAAGGGGAAGGAACCGCCACGACGGGCCACTCTTTGGGGTGGAGGTGTAGTATATGGCCAGTCCAGTAACTTTATCCCAGGGAGATCCAGAGCCGACAGAAAATCTTGCAGGTCAGCCGGAGATCTCAAGATGATCAGATTGGGACCCTTCCTGACTTGTAGTTGAAAAGGATAGCCCCAGGAATAAGCAATATTGTTGTTGCGTAGAACCTCCAGCAGGGGTCTCAGGGCTCTTCTTTTTGCAAGTGTGGATCGGGAAAGATCCGCTAGAAGTTGGATGGGAGTTCCTTTAAAATCAAGGGTACCTTTATCTCTTGCTTTTCTCATAATATGCTCCTTGATCTGGAAGAAGTGTACCCTGCAAAGAATGTCCCTTGGCCTCTCTGGATCCAGGTTTCTGGGCCCCAGTGCCCGGTGTGCTCTGTCCATTTCAATTCGTGTTTCAAGGGGACGTTCCAACAAGGAGTTAAACATCCTCTGCAGTGTAGAGATCAGATCCTGAGGCCCGACTGACTCTGGTAAACCACGAATTCGTATATTATTTCGTCTGTTGCGGTTTTCAGCATCTTCCATCATGTCAAACAAGAGGTGGATCTGTTGAGCCTGCTGATCTATAAGCTGCTGTTGTGAACTTTGCTGAGAGTATAAATCCTGGGTGGACGATTCAAGGGCCCGCACGGAGTTAGTCAGTGATGACATATCCTCCTTCAAGGAGCGAATTTCCGTTTTACAAACAGCCTCCAGGCGGGCAATGTATCCCTCCATATCCATTTTGGTTGGCATAGCATTGATTTGGTCTCTTAGAGCTGACATTTCTGAGCCTTGTTCTTCCCCATAATGTTGCAGGGGAGTAGCTGTATTCTCCCTTCCACGGCAGGGGAGGGCAAGCAAGCTCTTCTCAATGGCCTCTCCTGAGCCAGCTGCTGGGGTATGTGAGTGTTGTGGGGCAGGGAACGACCGCGGGGTGCTTGGTGTGCTGGAGCAGTCAGGGAGAGAGGCAGAAGATCCCCTGCCTTGTGAGGACCCAGAGGGAGAAGCGCGCCCTGCAGCCATATTCCCACTGCTCACCCCTCCCCCATCATCCACCACAGGCCGGTCTCCGGCGTCTCTCCCAGGAGTCATCCCTCCAGAGGTCTGCGGTGCAGGGTCAGTCAGTAACTTTCCACCCGGCTGTTGTGCAGAGCGGGCGGGGGAAGCAGGAGAGCGCTCAGGCTGTGTCAGCCGGGTTGCAGCAGCACGTGTCCCGGTCGCCATTACAGGCCTGGGAGGACGCTGGGACTCGGTCAGGAATGGCACGATATCTTGCCCCCCGCGGCTGGAAGTCCCTCTGGCAGGTGTCTGCGACCTGAGACCCGCTTTCCCTCTCATCTGGCTCCGGTAAGCTTCTTTAATCGCGGGTGGATGGTGGTGTTTGCAGCCGTTGGTGAGGAGCTCTTACAGTGTGCTTCCTGTCGGCTCCATGTCCAGGCCACGCCCCGACTCTCTGTTCTTTTAAACAATTTTTCTATATTTATTATACTTATCAAGTCTCCTGAGCGGCTGTAACATGGCTTACGGGGCCGCTCATTACCATCATACATATTCACTGATTCCCTTGCCAATCACAGACCCTGGCAGCCCCGGCGTATCTGATTGATTGCAGTCAGATCGCGCCCACACCCTGTGTGACAGTGGGTCTGACTGCTTGGAATCACACACGCTGTCTGTATATCTATGGCGGTGTAAAAATAAACAAATTGTCGTAAGGTCCCCCATATTATGATACCCGTCACAGATAATGCATACAGCTACAGGCTGCAGCCCACAACCATGTGCTTATCTTTGCTGTGCATCAAAATAAGAAGGACCCCATGAGGAGCTTTTTTTATTTTGTTATTTTCATTTAAATAAATAATTGAAATAAACAGTGTGCAGTCCCCCCCAATTTTGATACAATGATACAAGCCAAGACAAGCCGTGCGGAGTACCCGCCCCCGTCGCACATGCGATATCTTGTGATAGCTGCCGTAGCGAACATTATCGCTACGGCAGCTTCACACGCACTTACCTGCCCTGCGACATCGCTCTGGCCGGCGACCCGCCTCCTTCCTTGGGGGCGGGACGTGCGGCGTCACAGTGACGTCACACGGCAGACGGCCAATAGAAGCGGAGGGGCGAAGATGAGCGGGACGTAAACATCCCGCCCACCTCCTTCCTTCCGCATAGCCGGTGGACGCAGGTAAGGAGACGTTCCTCGCTCCTGCGGCTTCACACACAGCGATGTGTGCTGCCACAGGAACGAGGAACAACATTGTATCTCCTATTGGTGCGAAATTATGAAAATGACCGACGCTACATAGATCACCGATTTTCGACGCCTTTGCGATCGTTTATCGGCGCATCTAGGCTTTACACGTTGCAACATCGTTACTGGCGCCGGATATGCGTCACTGTCGATTTGACCCCGACGATATCGCAGTAGCGATGTCGCAACGTGCAAAGTACCCCTAACTGTGCAACTCAAAAGCACCAAGGAAACCGTAGTGTGACATGCCAGACTCTGCAGTGTGAACAGGGTCAGAAGTCACCATGATACTCGGCGAGTTTAGAGCTGAACACCGTGTGACATTCCATAGCTTGGTAACTCGGATATCATCATGAAGACCTTGGGTCACCATGGCAACAATTGGACCCTTGCGATCACATCAGCAGTAATCAGTCCTAATTTAAATCCCATTGAACACCTATGGAGAGATTTTAAAATTGTATTTGGGAGAAGGCACTTTTCAAATCTGAGAGACCGGGAGCATTTTGAAAAAGAAGAGTGGTCCAAAATTCCAGCTGAGAGGTGTTTTAAAAGATTGTTGATGTTTAGAGGAAGTAATTAATTGGAATTATTTATACCAATGGTTGTGCAACCAAATATTAAGTTGAGAGTGCCAACAATTTTGCTCTGCCCATTTTTGGAATTTAGTGTTAAATTCACTGGGGAACAATTTGAAAAAAAAATTCTGTTGAGTTAGGTTTTTGAGCTCATTTATACTAAAATTGGCATGCTGATTCCAAAAATGTAGTCAGTTTTTTTCTATCACATCAAGTTTTTCCTCCTCAACTTACCTGCCATAGAAGCACAATTGCACTGATTTCTGTATTCAAATTGTCTCTCCAGTAAAGGAGACAAACTCTAGCACAGCGCCACCTATTGGAAGTAGCGATCCTAAAAGTCACAAGTGGATTTTCGACAATCCTTTGCAATATGACTCAGGATATATAAGCCAGATCAGAATCCCAATTTGCAAAATCTGATTTCTGTAATAAGACTTGTTATCTGAGTACAATTCGACTCATATAGAGCTACGTGGCAACTTCTAAGAGTAGTCACAACTGAGACAGTGTGGTGAGAGGTGTGTGCAGCTCCCAATACGTCATAATTATCAATATCTTTACACAAAAAATGTATCATAGTAGGAATAAATAGGATTTGTGATAGCTTTTCTCTTTACATTGGGCGCTTAGTTGTAATTTATATATCTTTTATGATTTTTTTCTTTGTTAGTTTTCAAAGCTTGTAACTTTCCATCTCAGTGTTTTATTTACTTATGTACATATTTCCTTTGTTTCAGATCATGTCTGCTCCTTCTTCCTCTCGTCGTAAATGCCTAAACAACCCTGACTCCTTCTGCTATATTTGTGGTGTTTTCACCATTCCAGTTCAAATGGCAAACATCAGTGCATTTGTCAAACAAGCATATTTTGCATATTTTAAAGTAAAACTCGGTGATCAAGATAAGCCACGGGCTCCTCACATAGTGTGCAAGCAGTGTGTCGAGAGTTTACGGATGTGGACCAAAGGAACACGTGGAAAGTTGGCATTTGGTATCCCCATGGTGTGGAGAGAGCAAAAAAGTCATTCCACAGACTGTTACTTCTGTTTAGTGAAAACATCAGGATTTAACAGGAAAAATAAAAGTAAAATAGAATATCCAAATCTACCGTCAGCTATCAGACCAATGCCTCATTCAGCTAAAATTCTAGTGCCAGTTTTCGAACAGCTACCATCTCTAGAAGTTCTGAGTGATGTTGACGAACACAGTGACAGCAATGATGCAGAATTTGAAATTCACAAGGATTCAGTTCGTAAGGGATTTGATCAGCACGAGTTAAATGATTTAGCACGTGAATTGGGCTTATCAAAAGAAGCTTCAGAATTACTAGCATCAAGGCTGAATGAGAAACAGTTACTTGAACAAGGAGCGAAGGTATCATACTTTCGTACTAGAGAAAGTACATTTTTGCAGTACTTTCGGTGTGACAGCGGTTTTGTGTTTTGCCATAATATTCCTGGTTTACTACAAGAATTAGGGCTTTCAATGTACAATCCAAATGAATGGCGACTGTTTATTGATAGCTCAAAGCGGAGTCTTAAGTGTGTCCTTCTACACAATGGCAATTAATTTGGTGCAGTCCCTATTGGGCATTCTGTCTCTCTTCATGAAGAACATGGAGATGTAAAGAGAGTTATTGAGTTATTGAAATATGACACACACAATTGGATCATCTGTGTTGACCTTAAAATGGTTTGCTTCCTTCTTGGTCAGCAACGTGGGTACACAAAGTATCCCTGCTTTATCTGTATGTAGGATAGCAGAGCGCGAGAAAAGCATTGGGTTGAGTCGAATTGGCCTCCAAGATCTGGTCTTAAACCTGGAGATCCTAACATTCTACATCAGCCATTAGTTGACAGGAAGAATATACTATTCCCACCTCTGCACATAAAACTAGGTCTCATGAAGCAATTTGTAAAAGCATTGTCAACTGACGGCGACTGTTTTAAGTACATCATGTTGGCACTTCCTGGATTGTCCATTGAAAAAAATCAAGGCTGGTGTGTTTGATGGTCCACAAATTCGACAGCTCATCAAAGATGAACATTTCACTGGGACTATGTCAGATCTTGAGAAGAATGCTTGGTTATCATTCAAAGATGTCGTCAAGAACTTTATTGGAAATACACATGCAAGTAATTACAAAGAAATTGTTCAGAAACTATTGGAAAGCTACAAAGTGCTTGGTTGCAACATGAGTATTAAACTACATTTTCTGCATTGCCATCTTGCCAACTTTCCGGAAACTGTTACCAGGGTAGAGGGGATGTACATATGATGGCTGACTATTGCTGGAGCATCAAACGTGATTGTCCTCAAGTTAAACACTCCAGAAAAAGCTATAAATGTACATTTTTACCTTAAATACTTGCATATATATATATATATATATATATATATATATCCTTTGTAAAAAACATGATAGTGTTAAAAAACATATTTGTCATGCCTATTTCTTATATATTTCATTTTTTGTTCCTATTTGTACTATTTAAAAGAAAACAAAACACTTTAGGTACAGTAGTTTACATATTTTTGAGAAGACAAAAATCCTATAGTTCAAAAACTTGACGTGATAGAGAAAAACTGAGATCATTTCTGGATTCAGCATCCAAAAATTAATTAAGAACAGTTGTCTGACCTAACGCCTAAAAAATTGCGTTCCCCAGTGTTATGCCTTTTGTTATCTGTTTTTTTGTGTTCTAATAGACACAAAGGAAACATGTATAACAAAACGAGTAATTTCAGTAATTTTCAGAGATAAATACTTCATTTTGTGCATTTGTTTAAAAGAACTGAAGTCCTCAGTAGTTGATACCTTTTAATGGCTAACTGAAAAGATGGTAATAATTGCAAGCTTTCGAGACTACTCAGGTCTCTTCATCAGGCATAGTATAACACAAAATCTGAAGAGTCACATATTTATACACAACAGGACATAGAATGGGGCAGTAAAAAAAAAAACAACCAAGTTATATAAAACAGAACTCTCACTATGGCAGGGGGGCAAACTGTTGTGGCCATAAATTTTGCTGCAGTTCAGTGTGAAAGTTTTATTGTCCTCTGATCAGGGTCTGGTCCAGGCTGTGACACGCTCGGATGGTCAGAGGAGCACATCTTTTAACTGATGTAAAAAGACATGAATCCATGAGACACATTCATTCCTACTCTGAATGTGTCAAAGGTCAGCATAAGTTTGTACTCCCAGAGTCTCCTATCTCTCTGGGACTTGAAATTTCCTTTCAATACCAGCAATTTCATGTCCATGATGCTGTGGTCTGAGTTACAAAAATGTTTGGCCACAGGTAGATCCATCCTTTTTTCTCTAATTGTGTGGCGGTGAGAATTCATCCTTGTCCTGAGCTGTTGTCCGGTCTCCCCTACATACAGATCCCCAGTTGGACATTTGGTACATATAATTAAGTACACCACATTGGTTGTGGTGCAGATGAAGGTACCTGGGATCTTGTAGTCCTGATGTGATCTGGGAATCTTTATCTTGTCTGTTGTCAATATTAATGGACAGGTCTTGCATTTTTTCTGGTTGCAGGGAAATGTTCCTGTTGGTGTTGGAGAGGACAGGGAGCTTCTGACAATGATGCTTCTTAGATTTGGGGGCTGTCTAAAACACAGAAGTGGGGGGTCTGGAAAAATAGATTTTAACCGGGCATCTTTTTGCAGTAATGGTTGTAGTTTCCGTGCAGCTCCTCTAAACACCTCCAGATGTGGATTGTAGGTGACTACAAGAGGGACCCGGTTGTTTTCTTCTTTAGTTTTATAATGTAGGAGATGGTTTCTTGATGTTCTGGTGGCTCTTGTAATCTGGTTTTCAATTGTTCTTGGGTGGTAGCCTTGATTCAGAAAGGTCTTTCTGAGGCCCTGAAGGTGATAGTCTCTATCTGTACTGTTGTAACATATCCGATTGTACCTGATAGCCTGGCTGTATACAATAGAGTTTTTTATGCGTTTTGGATGAAAACTGTCCCATTTCAGGTATGTTGGACGGTCAATTGGCTTCTTGTACAGGGATGTCTCTATTTCATTGTTCCGTAGTTTAATGATGGTGTCCAAGAAGTTGATTTTAGTGCAGGAGTAGTTGAGTGTTAGGTTGATGGTGGGATGAAACTGATTAAATTGTTCATGGAAGGTCTTCAGCTGCTGCTCAGACTCTGTCCAGATGATTAAAATATTGTCAATGTAACGGTAGTAGGCCAGAGGCCTGATAGGACAAAAGGATAAAAAGTCACTCTCAAGCTTGGCCATGAAAAGATTTGCATATTGTGGTGCCATTTTGCTTCCCATTGCAGTCCCAGTCTCCTGTAGATATATGTCATTGTCAAATGCAAAGTAATTATGGGTGAGGATGAATTTTGTAAGCTTCACCACAGAATTGGCATCAGTTCCTGTATTTTCCAGGAAAATTTTGCAAGCATTTAATCCATCCTGGTGTGGAATATTCGAGTACAAGGATTCCACATCCATGGTAGCAAGGATGGTTCCCTCTGGAAGAGGACCTATTGCTGATAGTTTTTTCAATAGGTCAGTAGTGTCCGGGATGTAGCTGGTTGTATCCCTTACCAAGGGTTTAAGGATACCCTCTACCCATCCAGAGACTTGTTCAGTGAGGGTGCCCACACATGAAATGATGGGTCTTCCTGGGTTTCCAGATTTGTGAATTTTGGGAAGCATGTAGAATGTGCCTATTCTTGGACTCACCGGTATCAGTTCATCAGTTCTTATGGATATGTCAGGCAGACAAGAGGCCAACTTGTTAAGTTCCTTGTAATAGTCCTGTGTAGGGTCAGACTCCAATTTCTTATAGTAGCGTGTGTCCATCAGTTGTCTGTGTGATTCCTTCATATAGTCTGATTTGTTCATCATGACTATTGCACCCCCCTTGTCTGCAGGTTTAATGATGATTTCTTTGTTGGTTTTCAAAGATTTTATGGCCCTTCTCTCCTGGGCACTAATGTTGGATGGTTGCCTCCTGTGTGTGTCTAGGAAAGTGGATTTTACCAAATGTCTGAAAGTGTCTATATAGTTATCCAGATGAGGGTTGCGTCCTGGTGGAGGTGTCCAATCTGATCTTTTCCTGGTTGTCAAGATCCTTCTTCCTTCAGTCTGGGTGGATTCTGAAACATCTGCATCGCTAAAATATTCCCTCAGGCGTAGTCTCCTGAAGTAATCTTCCATGTCGCTGCAGAGTTCAATTTTGTCTAGAGCTTTAGTAGGACAAAATGAGAGTCCTCTAGAAAGCATATTAAGTTCCACTTTGTTTGGTTTGTAATCCGAGAGATTGATAACACAGTTAGATGCTTTTGTGCCTTGAATGGAGTGGTTGTCCAAGTTGTCAGGTTTTGGCTTTGTTCACCTGTTTGTATTAAGTCCTGAATTGAGGCACAGTCTATGTAGCTTCTTTTCCTTGTTGTGGATCAGAAGGGTTCGTAGTCTGTAATAGTATTGTTGTACTTTTTGTTCTGTGCTTTCTGGTAGTGTCTTCCTTTGTGTTTCAAATTCCCTCTGGATTTTACTCTTGATGCTGTAGAAGACATGCAAAAGGTGGTTCCTTAGTCTCTCAGAAGTCCTGTGACAAAGGTTTTGTGCATAATGGGTATTGTAGGTATGTAGAATTGGGTTTGTAATCCAGAGTCCTTTGGGGATCAGATTCTCCTTTTTGCATTTGGATAAGAAAAATATGTCGCTGTCCAGTTGTGCGCGTTTCTTCAGAAGTGTCTTTAGTTCCATAAAGATGCGGTACATTCTGGTATCCTCCATTTTGATACAAGTAAAATATATCTTTGTACCGTGTTAGCCAGTAGAGATAAAAAAATTTGTTTAAAAGAACTGAAGTCCTCAGTGGTTGATACCTTTTAATGGCTAACTGAAAAGATGGTAATAATTGCAAGCTTTCGAGACTACTCAGGTCTCTTCATCAGGCATGGTATAACACAAAATCTGAAGAGTCACATATTTATACACAACAGGACATAGAATGGGGCAGTAAAAAAAAAACAAAAAACAACCAAGTTATATAAAACAGAACTCTCACTATGGCAGGGGGGCAAACTGTTGTGGCCATAAATTTTGCTGCAGTTCAGTGTGAAAGTTTTATTGTCCTCTGATCAGGGTCTGGTCCAGGCTGTGACACGCTCGGATGGTCAGAGGAGCACATCTTTTAACTGATGTAAAAAGACATGAATCCATGAGACACATTCATTCCTACTCTGAATGTGTCAAAGGTCAGCATAAGTTTGTACTCCCAGAGTCTCCTATCTCTCTGGGACTTGACATTTCCTTTCAATACCAGCAATTTCATGTCCATGATGCTGTGGTCTGAGTTACAAAAATGTTTGGCCACAGGTAGATCCATCCTTTTTTCTCTAATTGTGTGGCGGTGAGAATTCATCCTTGTCCTGAGCTGTTGTCCGGTCTCCCCTACATACAGATCCCCAGTTGGACATTTGGTACATATAATTAAGTACACCACATTGGTTGTGGTGCAGCTGAAGGTACCTGGGATCTTGTAGTCCTGATGTGATCTGGGAATCTTTATCTTGTCTGTTGTCAATATTAATGGACAGGTCTTGCATTTTTTCTGGTTGCAGAGAAATGTTCCTGTTGGTGTTGGAGAGGACAGGGAGCTTCTGACAATGATGCTTCTTAGATTTGGGGGCTGTCTAAAACACAGAAGTGGGGGGTCTGGAAAAATAGATTTTAACCGGGCATCTTTTTGCAGTAACGGTTGTAGTTTCCGTGCAGCTCCTCTAAACACCTCCAGATGTGGATTGTAGGTGACTACAAGAGGGACCCGGTTGTTTTCTTCTTTAGTTTTATAATGTAGGAGATGGTTTCTTGATGTTCTGGTGGCTCTTGTAATCTGGTTTTCAATTGTTCTTGGGTGGTAGCCTTGATTCAACCGGGTCCCTCTTGTAGTCACCTACAATCCACATCTGGAGGTGTTTAGAGGAGCTGCACGGAAACTACAACCATTACTGCAAAAAAATGCCCGGTTAAAATCTATTTTTCCAGACCCCCCACTTCTGTGTTTTAGACAGCCCCCAAATCTAAGAAGCATCATTGTCAGAAGCTCCCTGTCCTCTCCAACACCAACAGGAACATTTCCCTGCAACCAGAAAAAATGCAAGACCTGTCCATTAATATTGACAACAGACAAGATAAAAGATTCCCAGATCACATCAGGACTACAAGATCCCAGGTACCTTCAGCTGCACCATAACCAATGTGGTGTACTTAATTATATGTACCAAATGTCCAACTGGGGATCTGTATGTAGGGGAGACCGGACAACAGCTCAGGACAAGGATGAATTCTCACCGCCACACAATTAGAGAAAAAAGGATGGATCTACCTGTGGCCAAACATTTTTGTAACTCAGACCACAGCATCATGGACATGAAATTGCTGGTAATGAAAGGAAATTTCAAACTTTCACACTGAACTGCAGCAAAATTTATGGCCACAGCAGTTTGTCCCCCTGCCATAGTGAGAGTTCTGTTTTATATAACTTGGTTGTTTTTTTTTTTTTACTGCCCCATTCTATGTCCTGTTGTGTATAAATATGTGACTCTTCAGATTTTGTGTTATACCATGCCTGATGAAGAGACCTGAGTAGTCTCGAAAGCTTGCAATTATTACCATCTTTTCAGTTAGCCATTAAAAAGGTATCAACCACTGAGGATTTCCGTTCTTTTAAACAAATTTTTTTATCTCTACTGGCTAACACGGTACAAAGATATATTTTACTTGTATCATTTTGTGCAACTATTTCAATGGTGTTAACTAGTGATGGGCGAGTGTGTTCTCGCCACTGCTCATTACTCAATTGAGCATCAGGTTGCTCTGACGCCACTAGAGTATCGAGAATAATGGAAGTTAATGGAAAACTCAAGCATTTTCAAACTCCAATGCGTGAGGCTCAATCGAGTACTGAGCTTTGGCGAGCACCATCACAAATGCTAACACTTTTGGCCATGATAGTATATGGAGTATGTGCAATTATGAAATTAAATGAACTCTGACATTTAGAACAAAGGCACCCTATGGATAATGTCAGGAAAAGAAAGGCTTTTAGCTACAGTATGTCTTATACATTTAGTTCTACCCAATTGAACTATTTATCAGCCAATTGCATGAGTCAAAGAAGGCATGGTGGGAACACCAATGTTTGTGTGGTACTTACAACAAACTAAGATCATGGGGAAAAAATAATTAAAAAAAATAGGATTGTGAGTAGGTAAATATAGCACTAAATATTTAGAGGGCTTGGATGTGTTATAAATAAGCTACATTGTTAATCCAGATCTTGATATTTATAGCTATGTACCAAACTCACACTTGCATGGTCCTGGCAAATCTTCAAGAATGGTCTCAGTGAAATCCTGAATCAAATCCATATCCTGTTAAAAGCTTACAAGGTGCACTAAAAGTGATTAAAGGGCTTAGAGAACTAAGGAATAAAAGTCCCAGGCTCTGTATAAGTATAAAATTACTCTGACTTGGTATGCCGGAGAGATTTCCTTCTTTTTCAGGGTTATTTTGCACGCAGCATTTTTTTTGCAGAAGTGTCACTTTTATTGCAGCAAAAAATATGCTGTTACCAGATTTCGCCTGTGAGTTTTTGTACCCATCTGCTGTACATGTGCCAATTTTTCATTCTTTATCTTATAGGATTTTCTGTAAGGTAAAAACCGAATGGATGCATAGAAAAAAACGCCACCAAAACACATCTAAAATAAATGCGTTATTATTACAAACAAAAAAAACCACAGTGCAAAAGAACTGTGTGTAAGTGAAGTCTTGCATTATGCTACGTGGTATAAGTCACCACTGACATGAAGTTCCACTAAGCCCTTCTATACGTCCACTATATCCATGTAAATGTACAAAGCATATCAAGTATGGCTGTATGAAGTGGGCTCATGAGTTGTTATACTGACAGCACCCGCTGCTGTTTAAGTGGTACAAAGGGATGGTGCACCGATCATAGGGTGCTAATAAATTGGCTGCTGAAAGCCCCAATGTCTGCCATATTTGTATTATTACGAATGCCAGTTGGACTTCATAAGAGAACACTATTTCATCTCCATAATGCAATACTGTGGTACAACCCATGGCAAACTAAAAAAAAAGTTTTTAACAATATTGCAAAAAAAAATGTAATCACCTATTTCTCCAATTAGGAATAAATTAAAAAGATAACATGTGCTGTATGCTATTGCAATATATGCAAAACATACAACTATTTAACCCATATGGTAAATTTTGTAAAGAAAATCAAAACTACAAAATTGCCATTTTCTGGTTGTTGCCCCCTCCCCAAAATTAAATTAAAATTATATTTACATCAGCATGCCACACAAATAAACAAGCCCTCAAGTTGCTTCACAGAAAGAAAAATAAAAAAGTTCTGAGTAACTTAAAACATGTAATAAAGTTACTATTACACACTATAACAGCTTGGAACAACTACTTTTCCAATAGCAGCGCAGTCAACCAGAAAACGTTCATCTTCTGTACTCCTAAAGATATTTGCAGATGAAGATTTTTCTTCTATCCATGGGCATGACTGCAACAGCTGTATCTTCTATGGACATACAATGGGGTTGTGACAAGCACAACTTGGTCAGGTAAGCACCCCCCCTCACCACCCCTTATTTTCCTCTAACGTATACTGTATAACCCTATATGCGCTTGTCTTTCTTTTTCAGAAAATGGCATTGGTCTCGGTTCAAAATGCAGAATGTGACAATCCAGCCGATGTTTTTTTGGTGTCTGGGATGAACACAGGCCGACTCGGGTGTTGACCTGCTGTGAGCTGATTCAAAGGCAGGCTAGCAAGAGTTAATCTCTGCTAGTCTGCTTGCTCTTTTAATTACATGTTGTGGGAAGACCTACCACATCTGCTGCCCTCTTATTTATGCTGGTGGAATCCTTCTACCCATGACAGCTTAGGAACCCTTGCTCCCTGCTATCCGAAACTCATCATGACAGTTTGAGAGTTTAATGAATGAGGTATGCATAAAGGTAAAACATATAGTTAACATACAAATGTCCTTGTTAGGCCCGTTTCACACGTCAGTGAAAAACACTGACGTTCTTCACTAACGTGTAAAACACGCACATGTCCCTCCGTGTTCCGTGATTCACGGCACACGTGGGTTGTCCATGTGCAATCCGTGATCCGTGATCTGTGATCCCGTGATTGCATATGGACATTACTTGTGGCGCCCTGGACAAGCCAGGTCGTCACAGGTACTGCAACAACACACCCCACCCCCCGAGATAGGCACACCAGTCACACACAAATCCTTGTTGCCTCCCTCCAGGGGCTGATGTCCACACCAGGTGGGGTGGAGCCAGGCAGTTGGCCCCACCCACTGAGGAGTTCACAGTCCTGGAGGCGGGAAAGGAAGTCAGAACAGTGAGGGAGAGTGAAGGAGCAGGAGAGAAGTGGCAAGTGAGGAGCAAACTGACCGTGTCCAGGTACGTGGCCCGGGCACCGAGAGCAAGGTTGGCAGATGGTGGTGGCCGTCTGCAGGAGAGGCCGATTGACGCGGAACCGTAGGACCGGGGACGGGTGGTGGCCCGCCGGTACCGAATCGGGGAGCGAAGAGAAGCCAGCACAAACCGGCAGGGCCTACGGACCCCGACCAGGCTTGGAGTCGCCGTTAAACCGGTGAAATCCATTAGCAACCGGAACCTCCGGGGTTTCCTAGCAACAAAGACCCGACTGAAGGCAACCGTCCAAACCGAGAAAGGGAAATACAACTACCGCCTCAGTTAGAATTCCCAGGGCAAGAGCCTGCGGGCAAAAGGGGCTCCTCCGGCCCATATCCAAGCTGGGGAGCGGGTTACCGGTGGGAAGCCATCGGGACCGAAGATACACAACAGGTGCAGGGAAAGGCAGCCACCACCAACCTACCGGAAGTAACCAGAGCAGCTGGCTGCGGGACCCGTCCATCCAGCCGTTTGTTTTACCGGAGACTCTGTATCCATCATTGGCTGAGTGAGTACCACTGTGCCGTCCGGCACCGCGCTGCCCCCGCGACCCTGCACCTCACCAACCCTGCCTCCCCTGTCACCTCACTGGGCCCCGGGACCACCAAATCCCCCTACCCACGGAGGGGAAAGAAACATCTCGGCTGCTCCCTGTCATCGCTCCCGGGATCCCCGTCCAGAGCAGCGGTGGTGCCCCAACCTCACCACAAACTGTGGGTGGCGTCACGGACCAACTCCCCAAACCCAAACCATCCCTTTTCACTCACGGGTGAGGAGCCACCGAGCAGCAGCAGCGCCGGACCCGAGCGTTAGCGAGAGCGCAGCGGCAGCGGCCTCCTCCCCGCCCGCGACATACTCACCTGCCTTCACTGCTGCTGTCCATGGTGCTGAAGTCTCCAGCTCTGCAGCGTCCACCCACTGCTCTCTGCACCTACTTCCTGGTTGGCCGTTCCTGCTCTCATGAATATTCATGAGCCAGGCAGGAGCTGCCGAGAGCGGAGCAGGCACAGCGAATCGCAGGCAAGGTAAGTAGAAAATTTTTAATATTTAATATGATTTTCTGGTACGTATTTCATTGATCACACACGGATCACACCATAGTGTGGTCCGTGGGTCATCAGTGATGCCAGACAAAAACTGACATGTCTCCGTGCAGAATCACGGCCAAGGGTGCACGGTGCACGGAGACACATTCAGTGAAAAATCACTGATGTGTGAGCAGACCCATTGATTATAATGGGTCTGCGTATGTCAGTGATTCTGGTACGTATAAAAAAAAGCACAAACGTACCAGAATCACTGACGTGTGAAAGGGGCCTTAGATGTAGTAACATATAACCATGAGAAAAACTCTCTCCTGCTGGGATGACGAATGACACCAGCCCCAACGCACGTTTTGGTGGAAAGCCGTCATCAAGTTCAGGTCCTACTGTGCCCCTGTCGCAGGATCAGTAGGGAACAGAGAACAATAGAGAAGGGTGTTTAAATGCCGCGCCAACAGATCACTCACTCAGATGGTCAGACCAATGTCACTTTATTTTCATCCAGGTCTACGCGTTTCAGGAGCACCTGCTCCCTTCCTCAGGACTGTCAGTATACAAATAACATCAGATTTGATGTTATTTGTATACTGACGGTCCTTAGGAAGGGAGCAGGTGCTCCTGAAACGCGTAGACCTGGATGAAAATAAAGTGACATTGGTCTGACCATCTGAGCGAGTGATCTGTTGGCGCGGCATTTAAACACCCTTCTCTATTGTTCTCTGTTCTCTGCCACTGGGTGGCTGCAGCCGTGGATCGATTGTACATGCTATTATAGTGGTTGTGACTCTCACAACCATATCTGGTGAGTAGCATTACTCCCCCCTCCCCACCCTACACTCTTTGGGGTAAGACCCTATTTGCGCTTGTTTGTCCACAGCTTTTTCGTGCAGGATCAGTAGGAACAGGGGAGCCTGAACAGGCTAGGGTAACCCTCACTGACTGTGCTTCAAAAGATACACCTGAAGGTGATGATGTTTGGATCGCCTTCTTTACCCATGTTTCTGAATAACCCTGGTCTAGTGGCCCCCCCTCCCTTCACCAAGGAGAGGGCCAGGATAGAAGTGATTACTCCTACACAAATAAACAGACGGGGAAAAAAAACAAAACTCAAACTTACAGCAATCACTCACAGAGGTATAGACAATATGTGATCGGAAGAAAACTAAAAGGAAGGGGGGGGGTAAATCAGCCAAAAGTGTTTCCACAACACACCAAACAGCACACAGAAGTTCACCAGCAACAGGATATCAAAGCACAAGGACTGGGATCGCATAAGCTATCATCGGCATGGTAGACCAGGCTCCACCATCTTAAAAAGGGCAGAGGTGATTGTGATATTTCTCAGGCAACATGTGACTCAAGCAGTAATCCACAGGCTAGCAGAAATTAACTTTTGCAAGCCTGAACACAAACAAGAGCACTGGTCGATGCCCAAGCCTGTCTGTGCAACTCAAAAGCAGTATGGTGCGGAGTGTCTGACTCTGCTGATTGAACAGCGTCAGAAGTGGTCCTGACACTCGGTGAGTTTTGAGCCAGACATTGTGTAACAGCCCCGTCTATTCTGAGGCCTGCTGGCACATAACTAGGTGAGTTACTAAAGTTAAAGACCCGTCACACACAGCAAGATCACGAATGAGCTCGCTAACGAGATCGTTGTTGCATTACCGTTTCTGACGCAGCAGCGATCTCGTTAAGTGTGACACCTACCAGCGATCAGTCCCCTGCTGTGAGATCGCTAGTCATTGCTAAAGGGTCCGGACCATTTTCTTCAAAGGTGATGTCCTGCTGGGCAGGACACATCGCTGTGTTTGACACCTAACAATGACCTCCTATACAGGTCTCTCATCATTATACAGGTCGCTCATCGTTACTGCATCGTTTTCCAAATCTGACCAGTGTCACTTTATATGGTAATACCTCTGAAAGGCATCAATATATACCTGTGACTCTGAAATTGTTTTTCGTGACACATTGTACTTCATGTTAGTTTTAAACTTTTGTTTATTTGATTTATGAAAATATCGACAATTTTGCAAAAATATGAACATTTCACAATTTTCAAACTTTGAATATTTATGCCCTTAAACTAGATAGTTATACCACTCAAAATAGTTGATAAATAACATTTGTCACATGTCTACTTTACATCAGCACCATTTTTGAAACATATTTTTTGGGGGGAGGTTTAGAAGGGTTAAAAGTACATCAGCAATTTCTAATTATTCTAACAAAAATTTACTTAACCAAATTTTTTTATAGACCACATCAAATTTGAAGTGACCTGAGAGGCCCATATGACAGAAAATACCCCAAAAGGGACACCATTTTTTAAAATGCAGCCCTTAACATGCATTTAATAAGTTTATTAACCCTTCAAGTGCTTCAAAGGAATTAAGGCAAGGTGTAAGGAAAAAAATAACATTTTACTTTTTCCCTACAAAAATGTTGCTTTACCCCAAATTTTGCATTTTCCCAAAGCTAACAGGAGAAAATGGACCATACGATTTACTGTGCAATTTCTCCTGAGTACTGTGATACACCATATGTGGTGGAAAACTACTGTTTGGGCGTACAACATGGCTCGGACAGGGACGGAGCACCATTGACTTTTTCAACACAAAATTGGCTGAAATAGATAGCGGACGCCATTTGCAAAACCCTGGATGTGTCTAAACAGTGGAAACACACAAAAGTGACCCCATTTTGGAAACTACACCCCTTAAGCAATTTATCTAGAGGTGTGGGGAGCACTTTGAACACACAGGTGCTTCACAGAAAGTTATAACGTTGACCCACAAAAATGTTGCTTTAGCCCCAAATGTTGCATTTCTACAAGGGTAAAAGGAGAAAATAGACAGTAGAATATGTTGTGAAATTTCTCCTGAGTACACTGATAGTCCATATGTGATGGGAAAATACTGTTTGGGTGCACGGAGGGGCTCGGAAGGGAAGGTGCGCCATTTGACTTTTGGAGCAACAAAGTGGCTGGAATAGATAGTGGACAGTGGACACCATGTCACTTTTGCAGTTCCTCTGATGTGCCTAAATAGTAGAAACCCACCCAAAAGTAACCTCATTTTGGAAACTAAATCCCTTGAAGAAGTTATCTAGAGGTGTGGTAAGCATCTTGAACTTCCAGGTGCTTCACAGAATTTTAAAATATTGGATCGTGAAAAGTAAAAAATATTATTTTTTCCCCAAAAATGTTGTTTAAGCCTCAAATGTTTAATTTTTACAAGATAACAAGACAACAATGGATCACATAATTTGTTATGCAATTTTTCCTGAGTATAGAGATATTCCATTTGTGGCCAGAAGCTCATGTTTGTGCACACGGCAGGGCTCGGAAAGGAAGGAGCGCTATGTGACTTTTGGAGTGCAAAATTGTCTGGAATAAATTGTAAATGCCATATCACATTTGCAGAGCCACCAAGATTTCAAAACAGCAAACCCCCCTCCAAAAAAATGACACCATTTTGGGAACTATACACCTCAAGGAATTTATATAGGTGTGTGATGAGCATCTTGAACCCATTAGTGCTTCACACAACTTTATAATATTGTGCCATGAAAATGAAATATTACTTTTTTTCAAAGAAGATAATACTGAAAGCACAATTTTGAAGTTTTTAGAAATCTAACAAGAGAAAAATTTGTTACACTATTTCTCCAGAGTACCCCATGCTCTATATGTGATCGGAAATGACGGTACTTTTCCAGCACATTGCAAAGCTCAGGAAGGAAGGAGCTCCCTATCGAAGTACAGATGTGGCAGGAATGGTTTGCAGGTGCCATGTCACATTGGCAGAGCATGTCAGAACACAAGAACCTCCCATATGTGACCCAATTTTACAAACTACATCTCATAATAAAACCATCGAGTGGTACAGTGAGCATATTGACACCACATATGTCTAACAAAATCTTAGGCCATTGGGTGGTGAAGAAAAAATAATTATATAATTGGATTTTTACCACTAAAATGCTGTTTTAGCCCAAGATTATACATTTTCACAAGGGGTTACCAAAATATGTCACACAAGGGGGAGCAGCACAGTGTCTAATGGTGGCAATGCACCATCACACCCCCATACAATATAAATGGATAGGCTATAAAAAGAACCATATAACCCTATAAACATATAGCCAATACACAAATAGTCAAGATAAAACCAGGTTTTATTAATGAATAGTTAAAACGTGAGATAAAAGTGCAAATTGCACAAAGGACAGCACGACAGAGGACAAGAATAAATGCAGAATCACAAAAATATCTCCACAAAATATAGTATAAATTGTAATAGATAGAGGATAGGTATCAAAAAATGACAGGTATCAAAAAATGACAGTGAATGAATAAATAAATATTTAAATACAATAAATAGTCTCACAGTAAATAAAGTGCAGGACTATAGTGCAAAAAAGTTTTTTGTATTAAGATACTGTCGATGAAATGTATAGTAGGGCTAAATCCAAGTGGAACCTCATCTATATATATAATTGCCTTATTCTGTCTGTCTGTCTGTCTGTCATGCTCCGAAATTGTGTCCTTACGGTGACACAAAGCTGATTGGCCGCTGGGCTCGCCATGGCCCCGCCCCCCCACACGGATTGGCCTCTCGCCCCGGCTCTCTGCAGGCCCCGCCCCCCTCACGCAATCCACGCTCGCTCTGGCCCAACTGACACGGAGCCCCGATTCCCAGGTGAGTACACACACACATCACATCACACTCACTCTCACACTCACTCTCACACACACCTCGCACATCACAACATGCTGGGATATCGGGTGTGTGTGAGTGGATGTGATCGGGTGTGTGTGAGTGGATGCGATCGGGTGTGTGTGAGTGGATGCGATCGGGTGTGTGTGAGTGGATGCGATCGGGTGTGTGAGTGTCGGCAGAGGAGCACGGCGTGCTGGAGGAGGCTGGGAGCAGAGAGGCTGATCATGGGGAAGGCTGGGAGGAGAGAGGCTGATGCTGGGGGAGGCTGGGAGGGGGAGGCTGGGACGAGGGAGGCTGATGCTGGTGGAGGCTGATGCTTGGGGAGGCTGATGCTGGGGGAGGCTGGAAGGAGAGAGGCTAATGCTGGTGGAGGCTGATGCTTGGGGAGGCTGATGCTGGGGGAGACTGGGATGGGAAGGCTGATGCTGAGGGAGGCTGGGAGGAAGGAGGCTGGGAGGAGAGAGGCTGATCCTGGGGAAGGCTGGGAACGGGAGGCTGATGCTGAGGGAGGCTGATGCTGAGGGAGGCTGGGAGGGGAAAGCTGATGCTGGGGAAGGCTGGGAGGAAGGAGGCTGGGAGGAGAGAGGCTGATCCTGGGGAAGGCTGGGAACGGGAGGCTGATGCTGGGGAAGGCTGATGCTGAGGGAGGCTGGGAGGGGAAAGCTGATGCTGGGGAAGGCTGGGAGGACGGAGGCTGGGAGGAGAGAGGCTGATCCTGGGGAAGGCTGGGAGAGGGAGGCTGATGCTGGAGGAGGCTGGAAGCAGAGAGGCTGATGCTGGCGGAGGCTGATGCTGGGGAGGCTGGGAGAGGGAGGCTGATGCTGAGGGAGGCTGGGAGGAGGGAGGCTGGGAGAGGTAGGCTGAGAGAAGAGAGGCTGATGCACACACACACACACACACACACACACACACGCGCGCGCGCACTGCACAACACACCACACACACACACACACACTGGGAACCACAAACAACTGCCCTACACAGACACCCACACACACAGACAACGCTGCACACACACAACACCCAACACACAAACACCGCGGCACACACAAATATACGCACATACCGCACAACACACACATTGCACAAAACATACCTCCCCCCAAAACACACCACACACACACAAACCGCGCAACACACACACAACGCTACAGACACACAGCGCTCCACAAACAACGCAACACACGCAACACACATACAACACCGCTCTCACCCCCCGTCACACCCAGACAACACCCAGAACATGTACAGCCCCTACACAAACACTTGGTAACTACAGACAACAACATCTCTCTCTATATATATATATATATATTGTGATAACACGCTCCGGGATCGCCTTTGCTGGGTTCAAAGGGCACGTATTCACCTCAGGCAGACAGCCGAATTCAAGGTGTAACTGACGCTTGGTCAGGTTTATTGCAGTGAAGCATAAACAAAAAGAAAAAAAAACACCAACAAAATAAATCCTTGCCTGTCCGGCACTAACTATACACGGTGTTATCCTAACTACCAACTGGAGGGCTTCTCCCTTCCAGCTAAACCATACAAACATCAGGCACTGCTCCTCACAAGTGTCTCCTACACAGACAGGCTTACTGTGTTCCCAGATGGAGACCCTCCCCCAACTTCCCAGATTCCTTTTACCTCCGTCCTTCACCTCCCATTAATCCATTAGTAGCCAGGTGATCCTGGCCAGGCTAAGTCACATAGGACCGATACCGGGGTGAGATATACCTGCCCTCATCCACTAATCCCACATGAGTCTCACATATCCCCCCCCTCTGCTCAGACCACTGCAGCTGAGCAACAGCACCCACAAAACAGTGCACACGAGACAGGGCATCAGCATTCCCCATCCGCACCCCCGGGCGGTGCTCCACTGTAAAACGGTAGGCCTGAAGTGCAAGGAACCACCGGGTCACTCGGCCATTCCGTTCCCTATTCAAGTGCATCCACTTGAGAGGGGCATGGTCAGTGATCAGCCGGAACTTCCTACCAATCAAGTAATATTTAAGGGACTCTAGAGCCCACTTAATGGCTAAGCATTCTTTTTCCACTATGGCATAGTTGCGTTCATGCTTATTAAGTTTCCGACTAAGATAAAGGACCGGATGTTCCTCTCCGTCCTTTAGTTGTGACAATACAGCCCCTATACCGGCATCAGAAGCGTCCGTTTGGACCACGAACTCGCTGCGGAAGTCAGGAGTCATTAGCACAGGTTGAGAGCAAAGAGCTAGTTTTAAGTTATGGAAGGCTTCTTCGGCTGCCGTGGTCCATTTGATCATGACAGAGTCTTTCCCTTTGGTAAGGTCCGTCAGGGGAACAGCGGTAGCCGCAAAATTGGGAATGAACCGTCGGTAGTAGCCGGCTATTCCCAAAAACGCTCTCACCTGCTTCTTGTTGACTGGTTGCGGCCATTTCTGAATGGCTTGTATCTTGTCAATCTGGGGTTTAACAATTCCCCTCCCAATTACGTATCCCAAATACCGGGCTTCTTCCAGCCCGATATGACATTTCTTGGGGTTTGCTGTTAGACCCGCCTCCCGCAGGTCCTCAATCACAGCCTCTAGTTTCTGGAGGTGCGTCTCCCAGTCCAGGCTGTAAATGACTATGTCATCCAAATACGCAGAAGCATACTGCCTATGGGGCCTCAGGACTCGGTCCATCAACCTTTGAAAGGTTGCCGGTGCCCCGTGTAGTCCAAACGGCATATACACATACTGGTATAAACCTTCCGGTGTAGAAAACGCGGTTTTCTCTTTAGCGGCCTCTGTTAGCGGGATCTGCCAATAGCCCTTCGTTAAGTCTAGGGTCGTGATATACCGGGCTTTTCCAAGCCGATCTATTAATTCATCGACCCGTGGCATAGGGTATGCATCAAATTTGGAGACCGCATTTAATCTCCTGAAGTCATTGCAGAATCTAATGGAGCCGTCTGGTTTCGGTATTAACACAATCGGACTCGACCAGGCGCTATGCGATTCCTCGATTACACCTAACTCCAACATGGTCTTCACTTCTCGGGAGACAGCTTCCCGCCGAGCCTCCGGTATTCGGTAGGGCTTTACCTGAACTGTTACCCCAGGCTCTGTTATGATGTCATGTTTAATGAGAGTGGTCTGCCCGGGCTTTTCCGAGAAAAACTCGTGATTGTTGATTACAAACTGCTTGACGTCGGTCTTTTGCCGCTCCGACAGAGTCTCCGCCGTCCCGACATCCGGTATGGTCTGCTTGCAGACCGGAAGGGCCAGACCTGCTGACAGAGCTGGACGGTCCTTCCAGGGTTTTATCAGATTCACGTGATAAATCTGTTCAGGCTTCCTTTTACCAGCCTGGTACACTTTGTAGTTTACCTCACCCACCCGTTCCTTAATTTCAAAGGGGCCTTGCCACTTTGCCAGAAATTTGCTTTCTGCCGTGGGGACCAGGATCAACACCCTATCTCCGGGTGCAAAAGTACGGATCTTGGCCCCCCTATCATAATTCCTTTTCTGTGCTCCTTGAGCCTGTATCATATGCTCTTTAACGATGGGCATCACCGCCGCAATACGGTCCTGCATTTGGGTTACATGGTCTATTACGCTTTTGAACGGGGTGACCTGTCCCTCCCAGGTTTCTTTAGCGACATCTAACAGTCCACGGGGACGTCGGGCGTACAGAAGCTCGAAAGGAGAGAACCCGGTGGAAGACTGGGGCACCTCCCGGATGGCAAAAAGCAAATACGGGAGTAAGTAGTCCCAGTTCTTCCCGTCCTTGTCTATCGCCTTACAGAGCATCTGTTTCAAAGTTTTGTTAAACCGTTCGACCAGTCCGTCCGTTTGAGGGTGATACACGGAGGTGCGTAACTGTGCTATTTGTAACAGCCTGCAGAGTTCTTTCATTACTTTAGACATAAAGGGGGTTCCTTGGTCTGTGAGTATTTGTTTTGGGACACCAACCCGACTAAACACATGGACCAGCTCCTTGGCAATGGTCTTGGTGGCCGTGTTACGCAAAGGGATGGCCTCGGGGTAACGAGTGGCATAATCCAAGATGACAAGGATGTGCTGGTGTCCTCGTGCAGACTTGGGGAGGGGTCCAACTAAATCCATCCCAATTCTCTCAAATGGGATCTCGATGATAGGCAGAGGTACTAAGGGGCTACAGAAACGGGGCCTAGGCGCAGAGATTTGGCAGTCAGGACAAGACTCGCAATAGGTGCGAATATCATGATGCATGCCGGGCCAAACAAAACAGTGTAATATCCTTTCGGTAGTTTTCTGGACCCCCAGGTGTCCCCCCATCATGTGTCCGTGTGCCAGGTCCAGCACTCTCCGCCTGTAGGCTCTCGGCACAACCAATCGTTGTACTGTGTCATCCCCCTTCTTCTCTATCTGATAGAGAAAGTCATTCTCCAGTGCCATGTAGGGGTAAGACAGCCTAGTACCTGCATCCACCTGCACCCCGTTTATCATTTTAACATTTTTTATAGCCTGAGAAAGGGTAGGATCTCTCATTTGCTCACTTTGGAAGTCATCTTTCTGGACTTCCAAATTCAGCCAAGAGGAAGGGGGACAGCCACCCGTGTCCGCCTCTGCCCCGGGTTCATCGGAATCACCCGCCAGAACTGAAAAGGGGAACTGGGGGTTGTTTTCAGCGGATTCCTCCTCTGAACCCTCTTGTGGGGCATCCTCTAGTGGCTCCGGGCCCACACAAGGTGTGGGAGAAGGATCATGTGTGCGGCTACCCTGGGGTACTAATTGGTTCTCCCACAACTGCCAGAAGTGGGGAAAATCCCTGCCCAAAATGATATCATGCAATAGTGCTGGTACTAGTCCCACCTTATGATGCACAGACCCATAGGGCGTAGTAATGCAGGAGACCGTTGTGAGGTACGAGCAGGTGTCTCCATGCACACATGTCACAGAAAATTTATCTGACGGTCCCATCGGGACTGCCACCAGACTGGCCTTTACCAGAGTCACCACACTTCCCGAGTCTAATAGTGCAACAACAGTATTGCCATCAATGGACACTTCACACAGGTGTTTTTTCATATCGCCTTGACATGCAGCAACACACACTACCCGTGCAACCATAGCCCTGCGTTTTTCAAAGTCCGTGACATCGCACTGCATCGGTTCTGCAGTTAATGGACAGTTTGCAGCAATGTGGCCCACCTCCTGGCAGCGGAAACACCTCACGGGCCCCTTGCTAAGACCATAGTTTGGCACCTTAGCCCTCACAGGGCCAGCAGTCCTGTTTTCCTCCTCCACTGCCTTAGGATATTTTCCTCCTCCCCATGACCCTGGAACAGTCTTACCAGATCCTCGTCGAGAAGGGGAAGAGTGAGGATGTGTAGCATCGTCCATAAGTCCTTCTGCCAAGGAATAACGCTCCACTAGATCCACTAGCTGATCCGCTGTCATGGGGTTTCCATGGCTTACCCACCTCTTCAGAGATGGCGGTAGAGCTCTTAGGTATTTATCAAGAACGATTCTTTGTACCATCTCTGGCGCCGTCAAAACCTCAGGCTGTAGCCATTTCTTGGTCAAGTGAATGAGGTCAAACATCTGTGACCGCGGTGGTTTATCGGGCTGATAAGTCCATTGATGAACTCTCTGTGCTCGCACGGCCGTCGTCACTCCCAGCCGGGCAAGGATCTCGGCTTTTAGTTTATCAAAGTCATGCGCTGCTTCAGGCTCAAGATCAAAGTAGGCTTTTTGGGCCTCACCTGCCAGAAACGGTGCAAGCAAGTCGGCCCATCGCTCCTTTGGCCACTTTTCCCGCTCCGCCGTCCGTTCAAACGTGGTCAGGTAAGCTTCCACATCGTCCTCTGTGGTTAGTTTCTGCCAGCACCGACTCACATGAATCACCCTCTGGTCAGCCTCTGCATTACTCTCCGGTACGGTCGCCAGACGCTGCGCCACCTGCTGCAAAAGTTGGCGGTCTTTAACCGTCGATTCCACCAGTTCCTTCAACTGTGCCGACATCAAGCGATTAGCTTCCTGCTGCACAGCTGCGGATTGTACCAGCGCTTTCACCACGTCATCCATTATGATGCGCTGTAACGTGCTGCCCGCGTTCTCCACCACAATGTGATAACACGCTCCGGGATCGCCTTTGCTGGGTTCAAAGGGCACGTATTCACCTCAGGCAGACAGCCGAATTCAAGGTGTAACTGACGCTTGGTCAGGTTTATTGCAGTGAAGCATAAACAAAAAGAAAAAAAAACACCAACAAAATAAATCCTTGCCTGTCCGGCACTAACTATACACGGTGTTATCCTAACTACCAACTGGAGGGCTTCTCCCTTCCAGCTAAACCATACAAACATCAGGCACTGCTCCTCACAAGTGTCTCCTACACAGACAGGCTTACTGTGTTCCCAGATGGAGACCCTCCCCCAACTTCCCAGATTCCTTTTACCTCCGTCCTTCACCTCCCATTAATCCATTAGTAGCCAGGTGATCCTGGCCAGGCTAAGTCACATAGGACCGATACCGGGGTGAGATATACCTGCCCTCATCCACTAATCCCACATGAGTCTCACAATATATATATATAACAAAAATCATACATGAACTACACAATACGTAAATTCTAGAATACCCGATGCGTAGAATCGGGCCACCTTCTAGTCAATAATAAATAGCCATACACAGTAAGTAAAGTGCAGGGTTACAATATAAATGTTAAAAGTACAATCATGTAGTGCAGAGGCCAATATGATAACTCATATGTAAGTGCTAGTGCATGATAAATATGATAGGAAATAGTAGCTAGGTTAGTACCCGGGCATTAAATCAGATAGAGAGGAAATAGGGATTATGAGGTGAAAGCAATTTATGTGTATGTGTATGCATAACATCGAGAATGGGGGTGAAAAGGGGAGTGAAAGTGAGGAATATGTATTAAATAGTCCGTGTGTATACATATATATATATATATATATATATATATATATATATGTATATATGCTAGCTGTACTACCCGGCTTCACCCGAGTTAATAACTGTTGTTAACAAAATAGAATGTATTAACAAAAATGTATTCTGCACACAAAAACCACAAAACAAATAGAAATGTAATAATTAAAAGGCAAAAACTAAGCTAATAGAAGCATTTCACAACATATATTTCAACACCACAGATATTCCACACAGATTTAACTAAATTGGTCAAGTAATGTGCTCCAACTGTCTCTTTCCAGGTCTGTCTCTTTCCCAGTCTGTCTCTTTCCCCGTCTACCTGTCTCTTTTTTTGTCTGTCTCTATCTCTCTGTTTCTTTCCCCATCTGTCTCTTTCTAGGTCTGTCTCTTTCCCCATCTCTTTGTCTGTGCCTTTTCCTGTCTCTTTCCCTGTCTGCCTGTCTCTGTCTTTCTCTTTCCTTGTCTGTCTCTATTTCTCTGTCTCTTTCCCAGTCTGTCTCTATCAAGGTCTGTGTCTTTCCCCATCTATCTTTGTCTGTCTCTCTGGCTGTCTTCTCCTTCCCTGTCTGCCTGTCTCTGTCCCTGTCTGCATGTCTGTCTGTCTCTTTCCCCATGTGTCTCTTTCCCCATGTGTCTCTTTCCCCATGTGTCTTTTTCCCCATGTGTCTCTTTCCCCATGTGTCTCTTTCCCCATGTGTCTCTTTCCCCATGTGTCTCTTTCCAGGTCAGTCTCTTTCCAGGTCTGTCTCTTTCCAGATCTGTCTCTTTCCAGGTCTGTCTCTTTCCAGGTCTGTCTGTCTCTTTCCAGGTCTGTCTCTTTCACTGTCTGACTCTTTCACCGTTTGTCTCTGTCTGTCTCTTTCCCTGTCTGTCTCTCTCTATCCGTCTCCCCACCGACATCTTATTACCTCACATATAAGCTTCTTATACTAACAATGTCTTTTGTTCCTATAGCAACCAATCACAGCTCCTACTAATAACCTGTAGTTCCAGGCTCTATTTACTTTATGGAGGCATGTTTTTTGGAGAATAACTGTAAAGCGCGGGGTTAAATTTTCCTGTCAAAACATAGTGTACAATGTTCCCTGGGTCACGAGGTGTCTGTGCAAAATTTCATGATTGTAAAGGCGACGGTGCGGATACACTTTTCGTTTCACTTTTTCCCCATTATGTAAATAGGGGCAAAATTGATTGGTAAAATTGGAACGCACGGGGTTAAAATTTCGCCTCACAACATAGCCTATGACGCTCTCAGGGTCCAGACGTGTGAGTGTGCAAATTTTGTGGCTGTAGCTGCGACGGTGCAGATGCCAATCCCGGACATACATACATACACACACACATACATATATACACACATTCAGCTTTATATAATTAGATATGCATAAGCACATATACATGTGCATTCATAGTTTCATAGTATCATAGTTTTTAAGGTTGAAGGGAGACTCTAAGTCCATCTAGTTCAACCCGTAGCCTAACATGTTGATCCAGAGGAAGGCAAAAAAACCCCAATGTGGCAAACAAGTTCCAATGGGAAAAAAATTTCCTTCCTGACTCCACATCCGGCAATCAGACTAGTTCCCTGGATCAATACCTTGTCATAAAATCTAATATACATAACTGGTAATATTAAATTTTTCAAGAAAGGCGTCCAGGCTCTGCTTAAATGTTAGCAGTGAATCACTCATTACAACATCATGCGGCAGAGAGTTCCATAGTCTCACTGCTCGCACAGTAAAGAATCCTCGTCTGTGATTATGATTAAACCTTCTTTCCTCAAGACGTAGCGGATGCCCCCGTGTTCCAGTCGCAGGCCTAGGTGTAAAGAGATCTTTGGAAAGGTCTCTGTACTGTCCCCTCATATATTTATACATTGTGATTAGATCTCCCCTAAGCCTTCGTTTTTCCAAACTAAATAACCCCAAGTTTAATAACCTGTCTTGGTATTGCAGCGCACCCATTCCTCTAATAATCTTGGTCGCTCTTCTCTGCACCTTCTCCAGTTCAGCTATGTCCTTCTTATATATCGGTGACCAGAATTGTACACAGTATTCTAAGTGCGGTCGCACTAGTGACTTGTACAGAGGTAGAACTATATTTTTTTCATGAACACTTATACCTCTTTTAATACATCCCATTATTTTATTAGCCCTGGCAGCAGTTGCCTGACACTGTCCACTAAAGTGAAGTTTACCGTCCACCCATACACCCAAGTCTTTTTCTGTGTCTGTTTTACCCAGTGTTCTACAATTAAGTACATAATCATAAATGTTATTTCCTCTACCCAAGTGCATGACCTTACATTTATCTACATTAAACTTCAATTGCCACTTCTCAGCCCAATCCTCCAATTTACTTAAATCTCCCTGTAATATAAAATTATCCTCCTCTGTATTGATTACCCTGCAGAGTTTAGTATCATCTGCAAATATTGAAATTCTACTCCGTATGCCCCCAAAAAGGTCATTTATATATATGTTGAAAAGAAGCGGGCCCAATACTGACCCCTGTGGTACCCCACTATGAACTGAGACCCAGTCCGAGTACGTACCATTAATAACCACCCTTTGTTTCCTATCACTGAGCCAGTTTTTAACCCAGTTACACATATTTTCCCCTATCCCCATTATTCTCATTTTATGTACCAACCTTTTGTGTGGCACCGTATCAAAAGCTTTTGAAAAGTCCATATACACAACATCCACTGCATTTCCCTGGTCCAGGCTTGAACTTACCTCTTCATAGAAGCTGATCAAATTAGTTTGACAGGATCGATCCCTCATAAACCTATGTTGATACTCTGTCATAAGGTTATTTTTCTTGAGATACTCCAGTATAGCATCTCTCAAGAACCCCTCAAGGATTTTACCAACCGTAGAGGTTAAACTTACCGGCCTATAATTTCCCGGCTCAGTTTTTGTCCCGTTTTTGAATATTGGCACCACATTTGCTATGCGCCAGTCCTGCGGTACTGACCCTGTTATTAAGGAATCTGAGATTAAAAATAATGGTCTATCACAGAACTCAATTCCTGTAGTACTCTGGGGTGTATGCCATCCGGGCCCGGAGATTTGTCAACCTTAGTGATTTCGAGGCGGCGGCGTACTTCCTGCTGGGTTAAGCAGGTAATATTCAAGGGTGAATTTATGGTATCACTGGTCATGTCATCTGCCATGGCATTTTCTTGTATAAAAACCGTAGAAAAAAAGTCATTCAGCAGGTTGGCTTTACCCTCATCCCCTTCCACCATTTCACCAAGACTATTTTTAAGGGGGCCAACACTATCGCTTTTCAGTTTTTTACTGTTTATGTAGTTAAAGAATATTTTAGGATTATTTTTACTTTCTCTCGCAATGAGTCTCTCTGTCTCAAACTTAACTAACTTAATTTGCTTTTTACATATTTTATTTAATTTTCTATAATTATATAATGCCTCATCACTACCTACCCTCTTTAATTCTTTTAAGGCTTTCTGTTTTTCTTTTATTGCTTCCCTTACAGCTCTATTTAGCCATAGGGGTTTCCTCCTATTTCTAGCATGTTTGTTCCCATAGGGTATATTTTCTGCACAAGCCCTATTCAGGATGCTCATAAAAGTCTCCCATTTGCTTTGTGTACTTTTATTACTTAGTACATCATCCCAGTTTATTGCACTAAGATCATCTCTCAACCGTTTAAAATTTGCTTTCCTGAAGTTTAGTGTCCTTGTAGCCCCTCTACTAGACATCTTACTAAAGAATACATGAAAACTTATTATTTTGTGATCACTATTCCCCAAGTAACCCCCAACTTGTATATTTGATATGCGGTCTGGCCTATTGGTTAGTACAAGGTCTACCTCTTCCATAATATTCGGCGTCTTATAACACACCCCTATCAGTATTTTATTATTCATTCTCCCCCCCCTTATCTCCACCCATAGGGACTCTACATTCTCAGTACCCTCACATATGTTGTCACGCAGGATGGGTTTTAAGGATGATTTTACATATAGACACACACCTGCCCCTCGCATATTTGTACGGTCATTCCTGAATAGGCTATAACCCTGTAAATTAACAGCCCAGTCATAGCTCTCATCCAGCCATGTCTCTGATATCCCCACTATATCATAATTTTCTTCCAACAATATTAATTCTAATTCCTCCACCTTATTTGTGAGGCTTCGGGCATTAGTGTACATGCCCGTTACGTATGACTCTGTACCTGTATTCCTGCTTACTGTATTAACTGTCCTAACCCTTCCCCCCGTACCACCCCCAATTTCATTACTTGTGCCCTGGTCACTATCTGCACTACATTCCCCTTCTATAAAGTGAATACCCTCGCCCCCCATTCCTAGTTTAAACACTCCTCCAACCTTCTAGTCATTTTCTGCCCCAGCAGAGCTGCACCCTCCCCATTAAGATGCAGCCCATCCCTAGCATAGAATCTGTAGCCAACTGAAAAGTCGGCCCAATTCTCCAGGAACCCAAAACCCTCTTTCCTACACCAATTCCTGAGCCACCTGTTAACTTCCCTGATCTCCCTTTGCCTCTCTGGTGTGGCTCGTGGCACAGGTAGTATTTCCGAAAATACCACCTTTGAGGCCCATGCTTTAAGCTTACAACCTAATTCCCTGAAATCATCTTTAAGGACCTTTCACCTACCTCTAACTTTGTCATTTGTGCCAATGTGTACAATGACCGCTGGGTCCTCCCCAGCCCCTCCCAGTAATCTGTCAACCCGATCAGCGATGTGCCGAACTCGAGCGCCAGGAAGACAACACACTGTTCGGCGATCCCTGTCTTTGTGACAGATTGCCCTATCTGTCCCCCTAATAATTGAGTTCCCCACTACCAGTACCTGTTTTGCCTGCCCTGCACTCCTATTCCCCCCCTTACTGGAGCAGACACTCCTCTGGCGTTCAGAGGTCATGCCTTGCTGCAGCAATGCTACCCCTGTAATGACATCCCCCTCATCTGCCAAGTTTGCAAACCTATTGGGGTGTGTCAGTTCAGGACTAGCCTTCCTAGCACTTTTCCCTTTACCCCCCTTTCTAACTGTCACCCAGCTACCTACCTCACCGTCCTGCCGCTCCCTACTACGATCCTCCCCCACATCTGACCCAGCAAGCTGCTGCTCAGTGAGCAGCAAACTCCTTTCCATATTGCTAATGCATCTCAGAGTTGCCAGATGCTCATTTAGATCCAGTATCTGCATATTTAGTGCATTGATGTGTGCACTAAATATGTGTATAAATAAATAATGAGTAATAAATAGAAAATAAAAAAAATAGAAAATAAAAAATAGAAAATAAAAAATAATAAATAATGAACGATAATAATAAAAGTGTATGAATAAATAAATAAATTCTTGTTGATCTTCTACATATTTTCTTCATTTTTCCTTCACTTCATCTACGGTACATGAGTACATGGCATCAGGATACGAAAACCAAGTTAGAGCCATCATGAAATCTGAAATACCGTCAAAAATGGGCAATACTGGAAAATATAATAAACGGAGTCAATATATTATATACAAAAAATATATGTTTTAAGAATAAAAATAAAAATAAATATCGACACCGACAAACAACACATCAGAAATTAAAATATAAACAATGACATAAGAAAAATGGCGGATAGATAGATCTATATAAATATGAATAAGAAGAATAAAAACGCTGATGCACAAAAGGGAACCATCCTGTAAAATGTATATTATATAAATATTTAAGGATTAAGTCTTATCTATTCCAATTTATACTATATTTTGTGGAGATATTTTTGTGATCTGCATTTATTCTTGTCCTCTGTCGTGCTATTCTTTGTGCAATTTGCACTCTTATCTCATTTTTTAACTTTTCATTAATAAAACCTGGTTTTATTTTCACAAGGGGAAATAGATAAAAATGACAGCATAATTATTACACAATTTCTCGTGAACGTGACTAAACCCCATATGTGACTGTACAGTCAGGTTTGGCCACATGGCAAGACTCCAGCCAGAAGGAGCGCTATTTGACTTCTGCAGTGCAGAGTTTCCAATAGTTTGCGAACTCCATATACAGAGCCCCTAATTGCCAGAAGAGCAGAAACCTCATCATACAAGTGACCCAATTTGGAAATTACATCCCTTTAAAAAATTATCTACAGGTGTAGTGATAATTTTAACTCCATGGAAGATTTCCAGAAACAAGCAGCAATGGATGTCGTAATTTGCCATTGTAGTGCCCGTACATTGTACCCAGCTTGAGCTTCTGAAGACATGCACCTCGTAAAATAAGCAGGCTCTTCGAGCTATAGAAATGCCAAACATGGAGGCTAACTGTGGTTAAGGCACACTGTGGGAATCAGAAGAGAGGGGGGTATTAGAATTTCACTGGATTTCTATTGGGGGGAGAAGAGCCAAAGCATACCTAAAAAAAGACAGTCACGGCCGGATCATAGGCCAGGGAGAGTCCAAGGTGACTTCATCTGCTTTATTATAGTGAATGTTTCATCAGGAATTTTGTTTGAGTCACATATTTTAGAGATTTAAATGGAAACCCCGGTGTAAGAGTTTGGCATAGAACTCAGTATAAGGCCCCTTTCACACGTCAGTGATTCTGGTAGGTTTGTGCTTTTTTTTTTTTAAACGTACCAGAATCACTGACATACGTAGACCCATTATAATGAATGGGTCTGCTCACACATCAGTGATTTTTCACTGCACGCGTCTCCGTGCGGCGTACCCGCGTGTCCGTGATTGCCGCACGGAGACATGTCCATTTTTTTCTGGCATCACTGATGTCCCACGGACCACGCAGTGGTGTGGTCCGTGAAACACGTGCCAGAAAAAAATGTGCTTCTGTGTCGCCCTGGGCAAGCCAGGGGACACAGGTCACACACCACCACACCCTACATCCCAGTTAGGAACACCACAGCTAACCAGAAATCCTTGTTGCCTTCCTCCAGAGGCTGCTGATTCACACCAGGGGGTGGGCCAGGCGGTTGGCTCCGCCCACCGAGGAGGACACAGCTCTGGAGGCGGGAAGTAACCAGGCAGTCTAGTCTAGTCTAGTCAGGGAGGAGGAAGTGGAAGGAATGGAGGAGTAGCCCAGACAGGGCTAAAGTAAACAGCTAAGTGAAACTGAAGGAAAGAAAAGTGGTAAAGGAGGAAAGCAAGTGAGGTGACAAGAAGGAAGGAAAGCCTGAAGGGTCCAGCTTTGTGTAGGGCCAGGTCAGCAAGGTCAGCAACGGCGGTGACTGTCTGGAGGGGGACCGTTTGGAAGTTCCTGGAAGGACCCCGTTGGCTGTGTGCCCGGCGGTCTGGAGCAGTGTTCCGAAGGACAGTCAGCACCAGGGCAGGGGCCTCTCGGACCCCGGCAAGGCTTGGAGTCGCCACAATTTGCCGAATCCGTCAGTGAAGGGGACGTAGATCCCCCAACAACCAAGTCCCGATTGAAGGCAACAGCCCAGCCAGTATAGAAGAGACACCGCCACCGCCAAGGCACCCGTTTCTTAGGGCCAGCGCCTGCGGGCAAAGAGTAGAGCTCCCCCGGTCCAGCTTGAAGCCGGGGAGCGGGTTACCGGTGGGGACCCATCGCAACCAACAAGTACACCAAGGTGCAAGGAAAAGGGACATCACCGTCACCTACTGGGAAAGCAAGTGCAGCCGTCCGTGGGACCGTCTATCCAGCCGTTTGGTTTACCGTAAAAACTGTGTCACGTCTCAGGCTGAGTACCACAGTGCCGCAAGGCACAGCGCTGCCCCCGCGTCCCTGCGCCCACCAGGCCCTGCACCTCCATCCCCATCACCGGGCCCCGGGATCACCAACCCCTACCCACGGAGGGGCAACACAACACCTGGCTGCTCCGCATCACCATCCCCGGGAGCCCCGTATAGAGCAGCGGTGGTGAAATCACCACAACCGTGGGTGGCGTCACGGACAATAATCATCCCCACACCCAACAAACCCCCTTTCACTCACGGGCGAGGAGTGCCGCTCGAGGAACCCCCGGGATCCGGCCCACCGCTCGAGCCACCACTGAGCAGCAGCCGCCGGACCCGAGCAGAAGGGGTGAGCGTAGTGTGCTGACACCCTCCTCCCCGCCCGCGACACTTCTAAAATAAAAAGCATTTTAACTCACCCGGTTCCAGCGACGCTCTCTGCAGCCTGTTCTCCCTGCTGCTTCTAAGCCGGCTCATTACTGTTGCGCATATTCATGATGCACGACACAGCCGACCCGGAAGCAGCTGCTGCGGAGGTCAGCGCCGGCCGGATGCTGCACCACGGGAGCAATCAGCACCATGGAGAGCGGGAGCGCGCACAGGTGAGTTAATCTCAAAGTGCAATCACGGGCCACGGAGAACGGAGCCCGGATTGCACTTAGACAACCCACGTGTGCCGTGATTCACGGCACACGGAGGGACATGTGCGTGTTTTACACGCCAGTGAAAAACGTCAGTGGTTTTCACTGACGTGTAAAACGGGCCTTAGGCCTGTTTCAGACGTCAGTGATTCTGGTACGTATGTGCTAGTTTCTATATGTACCAGAATCACTGACATATGCAGACCCATTATAATCAATGGGTCTGCGCACACATCAGTCATTTTTCACTGACTGTGTCTCCGTGCGGCGTACACGCGTTTCCGTGATTGCCGCACGGAGACATGTCCATATTTTTCTGGCATCACTGATGTCCTATGGACCACACTATGGTGCGATCCGTGTGTCATCTGTCAAACATGTGCCAGAAAAAACGTGGATATAAAATAAAAATCATTTCATACTCACCTTCTCCAGCGACGCTCTGTGTAGCCTGTGCTGCCTGCTGCTTCTGACTCATTACTGTTGTGCATATTCATGAATGCACGACACAGCCGACCTGGAAGCAGCTGCTGCGGCGGTCAGCGCCGGCCGGATGCGTTCAGCACCACGGAAATCGGGAGTGGGAGCGGGCACAGGTGAGTTGATCTCTATCTGCAATCACGGACCACGGAGAACGGAGCCCAGATTGCACATAGACAACCCACATGTGCCGTGAATCACGGAAAACTAAAGATGGGAGAAAGAAGGCGCAATAGGGTATTACCCGATTTACTGGGTAAGAGGTATAAGGAAATGGTGCACTCACCTGGTCGGGTTGTGCCAGTCACAACCCCTTTAATGGCATAGGCAAGTGCTAAGGTGGTCCAGCAGCAGCCCTGTTGTACAAGCAAGACATCAAATCCGGGACTGGAGAAAAACAGGTTTAACACCGCGCTTGAAGACCACGGACATCAGTGTTGAACACACAATTCTTTTATTTTACTTCGTTCCTACGCGTTTCGGAGACCACAACTGCCTCCTTCTTCAGGGAAAAGAATTTTACAGAGACCAAGGAGGAGCCCTTAAAAAGGATATACAGAAAAAAAGGGGAAGAAAAAAAGGAGGAGAAAGGAAGAGGGATCCCTGGCTATGACGTCAGTTCACCGTGTGCTGCAGAGCAATGACTCATTGCCACGTGGAGTAAAGCCGCATTACATGGCCTTTACAAAAATTAAATAAAATATACATTGATACATTTAGCTCAAACAGAAAATTCATAATCAAAAAACATAGCAATGAAAAATACAGACAAAATGAATTTACAGTGAAAACGTGAAAAAAAGGGGGGGGGGGGTAAATATATGTACAACTATTAATGATCTTTGACACGAACCCGGGGTACAGAGGCCGTGAAAATGACCGGCCATCTCACTGACATTGTGCTAACAGAGAGGTTGGGTGATGCCTCATGATTAGCTACAAAAACCATTAACCATTAAACCTGCACTAGGCAAAAATCGGCAAATAGAACAGGGCATATATTATATTTACAAGTAGGACCGATAATGACATCATTTTTATTAGAACTCAACCTTTTTAATTAATGAGTGAGGTGCACTTGAATAGAATAGACTAGATCCGTTATGATAAACCAGGAGGAACAACAGAGGAACGGTGTGGTGCGCATGTATAAGAATGGAAGCAGATTCTCTTAATGAGAAGAGGTGAACAGAGTTCAGATCGTGGGAAAAAATAGCAAAGCGCAGGCGCGCTTAACATAGAAAGCAGCAAGTTCCTCACATCTCTGGGTTAAGAAAGTTCAGAAGCGTGGGAACTGACTATAGTGCGCGTGCGTGCAGTCAGTGACAGTTAAGGATTTTAACTCAGAAAAACCATGTAGTCAAGCCGTGGAGAAGGAAAGGCAAATCACGGATGAAATGCTCAGAGAAGTGTGAAACGGGATCAAGCCCAACAGTGCTAGGAAGAATAAAAGATAGTTCATTTTAATCTGACAAAACATCCAAAAATCACTCATAAATTGTTTTGCCGAAAAAACTAGTCTTTACCATTAAAGAGCAAGGGAAGGGAAAGAGTGACGTCAAAACAATAATGCATTATTTGAAACACGTAGTAATTTGAGCAGAAATGAATTAATAAAAAATAGATAAAAATAGGATATATGTGCGATGCGCACAGGGATTGATGACAAAACATATGTTGACAGTGCATCATTAGTAACATGAAAAAAAGGGGGGGTGGGAGTGGAGGGGGGGGGATTAAAAATATCTGAACTGGTGATTAAAACAACATTTAAGACATGAATATATTAAATATTTGAATGAATAAAAAACAGTCCATCAGAGGAAAATAATATAATATAAAAATGATATAAAAATATATGAATATATATATAAAAATGTAAATATATATATAAAAGAATTGTGTAAATATATATATAAAAAATAAATACATATATAATATATAAAAGGCAATCATTATGATTAAAAAACACAAAAACATATTCCCATGAATTAATAAAATAAATCAGTAATCTCATTGAGGTTAAAGGGTTTAAGAGTATTCAATCTGTGTATCCAGTAGGTTTCCTTTCTGCTGAGTGTTTCTGCCCTATTGTTGGCATTAGGGGGAACCTGCTCAATGGGTGTGATTTTAAAATCTGGATTTTTATTGTGTGCAATAGTGCAGTGTTTAGACAACCCATGTTTTAGGAAGCCAATCTTGATATTATGGAGGTGGGAATTGACTCTATTATGGAGTTCCTGACTGGTCCGACCCACATACTGCTTCCCACATTTGCAGTCCACCAGATACACCACATAATCGGACTGACATGTCAAATGATCTCTTATTGGGAAATTCTCAGAGACACCAGGAGTACTAAAAGTGGTCCTCCCGTGACATATATTTTTGCAACACAAACATTTTTTTGACCCACATCTAAAAGCTCCCCCTATGGTAGGAGTATTCTTATTTTGGTTAGGAGTTACTGTTCTGAGCCTACTAGGAGCTACTATAGTCTTGATAGTTGGTGCCCGTTTGAAAGTAACACCAGGAGCTGAGGGCAAAGCGGAGCTAAGAATGGGATCTTTTTGCAGGATCGACCAATGCTTAGATAGAGTGTCTCTTATGATCAGATTATCCCTGCTGAAGGTAGTGATAAAATTGAGTGCAAATCCATCTAACATTTTACCCTTTGTTAGATCCAGGGGGACCTTTCTCCCTTTAATGAGATCAGACTGTTTAAGTTTAGCAGTCTCCTGGTAGGCTCTCCGGACCAAAGAACCAGGGTATCCTTTCTCTGAGAAACGTCCCCTCAATACATCTACTTGATCTCTAAAATTCTTTTATATATATATTTACATTTTTATATATATATTCATATATTTTTATATCATTTTTATATTATATTATTTTCCTCTGATGGACTGTTTTTTATTCATTCAAATATTTAATATATTCATGTCTTAAATGTTGTTTTAATCACCAGTTCAGATATTTTTAATCCCCCCCCCTCCACTCCCACCCCCCTTTTTTTCATGTTACTAATGATGCACTGTCAACATATGTTTTGTCATCAATCCCTGTGCGCATCGCACATATATCCTATTTTTATCTATTTTTTATTAATTCATTTCTGCTCAAATTACTACGTGTTTCAAATAATGCATTATTGTTTTGACGTCACTCTTTCCCTTCCCTTGCTCTTTAATGGTAAAGACTAGTTTTTTCGGCAAAACAATTTATGAGTGATTTTTGGATGTTTTGTCAGATTAAAATGAACTATCTTTTATTCTTCCTAGCACTGTTGGGCTTGATCCCGTTTCACACTTCTCTGAGCATTTCATCCGTGATTTGCCTTTCCTTCTCCACGGCTTGACTACATGGTTTTTCTGAGTTAAAATCCTTAACTGTCACTGACTGCACGCACGCGCACTATAGTCAGTTCCCACGCTTCTGAACTTTCTTAACCCTGAGATGTGAGGAACTTGCTGCTTTCTATGTTAAGCGCGCCTGCGCTTTGCTATTTTTTCCCACGATCTGAACTCTGTTCACCTCTTCTCATTAAGAGAATCTGCTTCCATTCTTATACATGCGCACCACACCGTTCCTCTGTTGTTCCTCCTGGTTTATCATAACGGATCTAGTCTATTCTATTCAAGTGCACCTCACTCATTAATTAAAAAGGTTGAGTTCTAATAAAAATGATGTCATTATCGGTCCTACTTGTAAATATAATATATGCCCTGTTCTATTTGCCGATTTTTGCCTAGTGCAGGTTTAATGGTTAATGGTTTTTGTAGCTAATCATGAGGCATCACCCAACCTCTCTGTTAGCACAATGTCAGTGAGATGGCCGGTCATTTTCACGGCCTCTCTACCCCGGGTTCGTGTCAAAGATCATTAATAGTTGTACATATATTTACCCCCCCCCCTTTTTTTCACGTTTTCACTGTAAATTCATTTTGTCTGTATTTTTCATTGCTATGTTTTTTGATTATGAATTTTCTGTTTGAGCTAAATGTATCAATGTATATTTTATTTAATTTTTGTAAAGGCCATGTAATGCGGCTTTACTCCACGTGGCAATGAGTCATTGCTCTGCAGCACACGGTGAACTGACGTCATAGCCAGGGATCCCTCTTCCTTTCTCCTCCTTTTTTTCTTCCCCTTTTTTTCTGTATATCCTTTTTAAGGGCTCCTCCTTGGTCTCTGTAAAATTCTTTTCCCTGAAGAAGGAGGCACTTGTGGTCTCCGAAACGCGTAGGAACGAAGTAAAATAAAAGAATTGTGTGTTCAACACTGATGTCCGTGGTCTTCAAGCGCGGTGTTAAACCTGTTTTTCTCCAGTCCCGGATTTGTTGTGAATCACGGAACAAGGAGGGACATGTGCATGTTTTACACGTCAGTGAAGAATGTCTGTGTTTTTCACTGACGTGTGAAACGGGCCTCAATGTGACTCAAAAATGTGAGCCAGAATGAACAAATCAACAGCAGGTCAAGAATTTATTTTATTCTTTTATTCCTTCCATCATGGAGTATATATGGTTAGAGGGCTTTATTCTTTGGGTTCGTGCAATTTCAGCGATACCAGATTTATATTGGTTTTTATATTTGGCTATTATCAAACACTATAAAAACTATTTTTTTATTTACAAAAAAGTTTTTGCATAACTTTATTTTAAAAGCTATCAGTTTTCTAGATTTCTGTCGACAGAGTCAAGTGAGGGTTTGTTTTGTTGTGGGATGAATTGACGTTCTTATTGGTATCATTTTCGGGCACAATGTTTTTTTATCTCTTTCAATTCCAATTCTTGGGATGCAGCATGAACAAAAAGTAACAATTCAGAATTATTTTTTTTTTTTATGCCGTTCACCGTGTGGTGAAGTGATAAGACATGTATCTATTGTTTTTATTCTAGGTTTTGTCAATTGCCATATTTCGAATGTATACCTACAGTACATATTGCAGTTAAACTAATAAGTATGCTGGCACATGACTTTAGTTTCACATCAAACTGTTAAGTTCTGTGAAGCACTTGTATGATAAAAATGCTCAACACAGCCCTAGATGTATTCCTTGATGGGTCTAGTTTACAAAATAGGAGGTGTCTGCTGCTCTGGCACCTCAGAGGCTCTACAAATGTAACATAATGTCCACAATCTATTCCAGCCAAATCTGCGAGCCAAAAATCAAATAGCACTCTTTCCTTTCCGAGTCCTATCATGTGCCCAAACATTAGCTTTTAATTTAAAAGGGATATCACCTCAATCAGGAGCAATTGCATAAAAAATTAGAGTGTCCATTTTGCCATATAACGCCTTGTGAATTTATAAACTTGAGGCTAAAACAACATTTTATTGGAAAAAATGTAATTTTAAAATTCAAATATTATAAAGTTTTGTGAAGCACTGATGGCTACAAAATTGTCAACACATGCCTAGATGCCTTCCTTGTGGTCTGATTGCATACATCGAGGCGAGTTACTAGAAAATATCCTGATTAGGTACACCTTGTTGCGGTGGGATAGCTATTTATTTTTTTGTATCTTAAAAAGTAAACTAAGTACCCTGTATTTTTACTTGTATTACTATTTACTTACTCTAGGATTATAATACAGTTTTTATTCTAGGTTATATTTAAATTCCTTGAGGGGTCTAGTTTCCCAAATGAAGCCAGTTGATAAAATTTCCTCTGAATTGGTACTATAGGAGCTCTGCAAATGTGACTTCTTTACTCCCCTCTCATCTCCTCTTCCCACCATTGCATCCAAGATTTCTTGCGTGCCTCCCTCATAGGCTGGAAACACACTTATGCGTGTAAAATCGGTCCGACTTGCATGAAAAAAACTCAGCCGATTTTAGTTCACGTTAGGTCAGTGTGCAATGCAAGTGCGATGCTTTTTTTTTTAATTGTTTCCAGGCTAGCAGAGCGTGTGTAATGCGTGTGTGATCCGTGTGTGATCCTTTTTTTTCTCAGCAGCTGTCATCTGCCATTCAGCTCTGCTACATGGCCGCTGACAGCAGCCACAGACAGAGCCATGTAGCAGAGCTGAATAGCCGCTGACAGCAGACACAGACAGAGCCGCACGATCAGAATGAAGTCGGATGAACTTCACCCGATTTCATTGTCATCCCGCGGCTCCTGTCTGTGTGGCATGATTTTCGGTCACCGATGAAGGTCTCACCGGTGACCACAAATCCCCTGAGTGACCGCAGTGAGCCGCGCGATCAGCAGTGCCGTCACTGAGGTTACCCGCGGCCACAGCTGAAGTCCTCCCGCTGAGATCTGTGGCCACGGGTAACCTGAGTGATGTCATCGCTGATAGCGCGACTCACTTCAGTCGCTGCGGGGAGCTCACAGAGAGCGGTCAGCTTCCGATGTAGCAGAGCTGACAGCGTCGAGGGACCTCTGTGGATTACGTCGGACATGGAAGGGTATTTGGGGTCTTGAATAAAGTGGTGAAAGAGGTTGTTTTTTTTGTTATTTATTTCAAATAAAGGATTTTTGGGTGTATGTCTTCATTTTCATAATCTTACAGGTTAATCATGGAAGGTATCTCGGGGATTAATCTAGGACTTAGTGATAGCTATGGGCTGCTGCCATTAACTCCTTATTACCTCGATTGCCACTGCACCAGGGCAATTCGGGATGGCCGGGTACAGTCCCGGGACAGTCGCATCTAATGGATGCGGCTATTCCGGGCGGCTGCTGGCTGATATTGTCAGGGTGGGGGGCTCCCCATAACGTGGGGCTCCCCTTCCTGAGAATACCAGCCTGCAGCCATGTGGCTTTAACCTGGCTGGTATTGAAATTGGGGGGAACCGCATGCTGTTTTTTTAAATTATTTATTTTTTTTTTTTACTGCATTATATAGACCCGCCCACCGGCAGCTGTGATTGGTTGCAGTGAGACAGCTGTCACTCATCGTGGGGGTGTGTCTGACTGCATCCAATCATAGGCACCGGTGGGTGGGGAAAGCAAGGAACACGAGATTGAATAATGAGCGGCTGGCTTTTTCAAAAGAGGAGAAGCCGCAGGAGCAGTATGAACGCCGTGCAGCGCCGCGCCGGTGATCGGGGATCGGTGAGTATCAGAGAGGGGGGGGGAGAGGGATAGAGCGACATGGACAGAGAGAGAGAGACCGACAGAGAGATAGACCGACCGACAGAGAGAGAATAGAGACCGAGAGGGAGAGACCGACTGACATTAATCGCATGTTTCTCAAAACACTGGAAATGAGTGAGGTCTCACAATGTCGGTCAATCTCTATGATTGTCCGACATTGAGACCTCACTCATTTCCAGTGTTTTGAGAAACATGCGATTAATGTATTTAGAAAAACGAATGTAACTAGGATGGTGTGAGTGGCGGTCCGTGTGACATGCATTTTTTTCACGCTCCCATAGAGTTGCATTCTAGAGACTCGCGTGAGAAATTCTACAAAACGCAGCATCCTGCAATTTTTTCCTCAGTCCGATTTGGACTGAGAAAAAAATAGCAGATGGGAGCTGCCTCATTGTTTAACATGTGTCCGAGTGCAATGCGAGAATTTCTTGCATTGCACTACTGCGAGAAATCGCAAGTGAGAAGCCGGCCATACTCTGGAACTCTCTACCCCAGCATATCAGACTCTCTCCTACGGTGAAAAGCTTCAAGAGGAACCTAAAGACTCACTTCTTCCGACAAGCCTACAACCTTCCGTAACCCTCAGTCTGATACAGCGCCGTACGACCAGCTCTACCCTCACCTACTGTATCCTCACCTATCTCTTGTAGACTGTAAGTCCTCGCGGGCAGGGACCTCTGTCCTCCTCTACCTGTCTGTGCCTTGTATTGTTTGATTATTGTACTTGTCCCTATTATGTATACCCCTTTCACATGTAAAGTGCCATGGAATAAATGGCGCTATAATAATAAATAATAATAATGTGACATGGCATCTGCAATATTTTCCAGACAAATTTACATGCCCAAAACCAAACAGTGCTTCTTCCCATTCAAGCCCTTCCATGTGCCCAAATAGCAGTTTTTTACCACATATTGGATATTGCAATTTTCAGGAGAAATTGTGTAATATATTATTGGATCTATTTTCCCCTTGTGAACATGAAACATTTGCATCTCAACAATATTTTTTAGTAAAAAAAATATATATATATTTTTTTTAATTTCGACTTTGCTTTCATTCCAGTATAGCGCCTGGAGTGTTAACACATTTTCTAATACCAGTTTAGAATAATTTGAGGGGTAAAGTGTTTTAAAATGGTATAAATTCTTGGGAGTTTTCAATCCCTCAAAGTCACTACATGACTCAATAGGTCCTTAAAAAAATAGGATTCGTATATTTGTTTGAAAAAGAAAAAAAAAATATTGTTGCTAAATTTTAACCTTTCTAACATTCTAACAAATGAGAAGGACATTAAAAAATGATGCAGATGTAAAATACACATATTGCAAATGGTATTTATTAACTATTTTATGTTATATGACTATCTTGTGTAAGGAAGTAAACAGTCATTAAAAATTGTTAATTTTTCTGAATTGTGATCTACTTTCACATGTTTTTGTAAAAAAAAAACCAAAAACATACTGACCTAAGTTTGCCGCTAATATAAAGTACAATATATCATTATTACCACATGAAGTAACATTTTTATTTTTAAAGAAATTAGTCACCCTTATAAAATCGAAATAACATATACTCACCTCCCATACTGGCGATGTCAGCGTTTGGTCTTATGTGATATTGTTATACTTGTAAACCTTGCAGCCAATCAGTGGACGCAATCAGGCTGCTGCACGCTAACTTCCTTCATCCGAGCCTTGGACAATTGAAAGGAGTGTGAGCACAGGAGCCTAATAGAGGTCAGTGATTAGCTGCAGGGCTTACATGGCATAACAAATGTCACCTGAGTCCTGGTGCCAACATTGCTGGAACCGCACCGGTACGGGAGGTGAGTATATATTATCTTTATTTAAAATGGGTTGGCCAGGTAGTGGACAACCACTTTTAGTTCTAAACTGAATCTGTCTCTTAGGGGTTAAGCATGGTCTTATTTAAGTGAATAGAGTTATACAATGGCCGGAGCCAAGAGTGCTTCTAGCCAGGGCACAGCATTGAAGGAGTTAGATGACTACCTAACAATTAGAAAGAAATAGCATTTCCTTTCCTTGTATAATGCCATCACTTCATAAGATGGGAATAACCCTATAAATTTATCCTGTTTATGCATCGGTGAGGGCTTTAGGTTTACTGAACTCAGTGCTTGCTTGTTACTAAGGTCTGTAATGTCAAGAACAAATGTATCCTATAGTTCAGTGACCAGTAGTGTAGGTGAGAGGGGTGATGGTATTCTCAGTAACCTCAATGTACTATAACCCCTGCCTGTATTCTGCTCGCAGAGCTGGGAAAACAACTTTGAACAATGAAAACCTTTTCACTGCCCACTGTTGCTCATTTAGTTAGTGATACGTCAGAAACATGGAGCTAAACTATATTATACAGATGTCTGGATTATTGTACTGGAATGCTGCTACAGTGATCTGTTAACCCTCTGAGTTCAGCAACGGTCAGCAGAGGAAGAAGTGTTAAGACTCTATACTACATACAGTATCTGCTGTAGACTGTGAGCCCTCACGGGCAGGGTCCTCTCTCCTCTACCAGTTTGTGCCTTGTATACTTAATGATTATTGTACTTGTTCTTATTATGTTTGCTTCTTTTTTTACATGTAGGGCTCCATGGAATAAATGGCACTATAATAATAAATAATAATGTGGTGTTAAATATAGAATACTTCTGAGATTTCCCCAACATCTTAGCCTATTTAGTTCTAGCACTGTGGCTTCCATTGATTACCAATCGAGTCCATTAAGGTTAAGAGAATCCATCTTCCAGATAGTTGGATAAAAAATTCAGGCTTTATTACAAACTTACTGGGCTAAAATCAGAATAGCAAAAGGTTACTAAGTCCTTTCACCACTCGTAAGGGTAACTCCGCTCACAGCCCAGTCACTCAGGGAGACTGGGGCCCACCTCGGTGATATCAGGTCAACTGGAAGTTGACGTAACATCATCGGACCTCAGAGGTCACAGTGCCTGGGGGTCACATGATGGGGATGAGCGGACTGCAATAGTGCTGCTCAGAGTGAGAATTTACTACACAAGGTATTTGAGAAAAGCTTTTTCTATGAGCTTTACATCGATATGGCCCCTAATGCTGAGTAGTGAACCAACTCTTTAAATAGCCAAATATATATTGAATGCAAATTAAACTTTTGCACATTTCCAACTATTTAATGTTTTAGTAGTTTTTGCATGACTTGCTGTTCTCTAACAAGGAGCTTAACAGAAAAATTCACAACAGCTGTTTGTCCATGAATTGCACAATAAATTTTGGTGTTCAATGAGAATTGATATTTAAACAGTTCTCACAATGCTCTTCACATTTTTACATCATGAGACCAAGACGACACCTAACAATAGATCAACATCAACAATAACTTGCCATTGTGAGGTTTTCAGGATGTTCTCATATGGTATTGGCCACTGAGTTTAGAGAGTCATGTGCAGCCAACAGAGATACAGAGAAAATGGAAGAGTCACAGAAAGGCATAGAAAGTGGACATTCTTTGGCCCCATCCTACACTGATGACTGCTTCATTGTGAACACTGCCCTTCAGAACTGGACGATGAATGCCACACAACTCCAGGCACATTTAAGGAAGGTGACAGTCACTGTTTCAAAACTGCTTCCATCAGCATGGTCTGCGTGCTAGGCGATCTGCAAGGATACCTGACCACACCACCAGGCACAGGCGTCATCCTCTTGCTGGATGAGGGATCAGTGGGCTTCAGTGTTGTTCAATGACGAAAGTTGATTCACCCTGAGCAGAAATGATGGCCGGCAATCATATTGGAGACATTAAGGAGAGCGCTAGGCATCAGTCACTGTTGTCACCAGACGAGCATTTGGTGGTGTTACAGTGTGGTAGGTGTGTACAGTCACTACAGAACTGCTCTGCACTTTGTGAATCGTACAGTGACAAGCCCCTACTACTTGAATGGCATCAGTAAAAGGGAACCTGTCACCAGGTTTTTACCTTATAAACTGCACCCAGCACCAGTAAGCCCTTAAATACAGCATTCTATAACACTGTATACAGTGTGTCCACCCATATCCTGTCCACCACCATTAACTTGAGAACGGTTACAGCTATAGACATAGAAGTGGTGTCTAGGTATAGTAAAGTATCCATGCGCTACGCAATGAAACCACCTATAGCGCCACCTGGTGGAAAACAACGGAGTTAGCATTTTTAACTCGAAAACGGAATGAGATAGAGAAAAAAAGTGAATCATAAAGTTGAAGGACATCATCAATTCAATACGAATCAACACCTTGCATACAGAAATGCGATGATTAAAATGTGTAAAACTCACAAGGCTTCGGACGTGAAGCGATGCCTCATGAAGACCTTCCTACAAATCATTGGGTATGGTGGCTGCTTGGAGTGGCCTCCACGCTCACCTGACCTGACCCCATTAGACTTATTTCTGTGAGGTCACATCAAACAGCAGGTGTATGCGACTCCTCCACCAATATTGCAGGATTTACGACGACGTATTACAGATGCTTGTGCAAATGAGTCACCTACCATATTGCACAACGTGCAGCAAGATACAGTATGCAGTCCAGATGCGCATTGCAGCTGACGGTGGCCACTTTGAGCATCAAAGTTAAATGAGCGCCATATGTGTGACCAGCATTCAATGTTCTGGGGCGGGTCATGGGTTTCATATCATAGCATTTCTGTATGCAAGGTGTTGATTCGTATTGAATTGATGATGCCCTACAATTTTTTAATTCACTTTTATTCTTTATCTCGTTCCGTTTTCGAGAGAAAAATGCTAACTCTGTTGTTTTCCACCAGGTGGCGCTATAAGTGGTTTCATTGCATAGCCCTTTGCTACTTTACTATACCTAGACACCACTTCTATGCCTATAGCTGCCGCCGTTCTCAAGTTAATGGTGGTGGACAGGATATGGGTGGACACACTGTATAAGTGTACAGGCCACTCTGTAGAACGTAAAAAAAACCCTTTTATTATACTCAGGGAGCAGTCTGGTCCGATGGGCGTCGCTGGTCTCGCCATCGCCATCCTCCTTCCCAGCTCTGTGTGGATATTGCCCCTCGTCAGTGCAAATATGAGATCCGATTAGGCTAGGTGAGAAGCTATTACTGAGATCTAAGGGGTAAGGTTTCTCCTTATGGAGAGTAAAACATCAGATTTGGCATGCCAGTATGACGAGACTTAAACACCTTACATGCTCCTCTGGGAAAAATATGCAAATTGTTTGAGATGAGGAAAATTGCCATTGCATTCTTTTACTTAAAGCGCACCAATCACCAGGATTTTCCTATATAACCTAAAGCCAGTGCTATACTGGCAATATCATGCTGATTCTATACACACATTTGTCAGCTCGGATGTATAGGTTTTGAAACACGAGCAAGTAAAGTTTGTAAAATGAGCAGCTTTTTTGAATGGCAGCAGCAGGTGCAGAGCCTCAGCCAACAGAAAAATAATGTTGCTTCCTGGTATCACTATGTTTTCTGAGGCCCCACACCTTCTGGTCACATGGGTATGACATCAGCACAGGTCCTTCTTTCCACTTATTAAAATGATTCTATAATAGAATTAGAATAAATAACAGGTAGTGATTCCTGTCTGTCCATCCTCCCCTATCAAAACCCACCACATGTATCACAGGCTAGAGGGCAACCACTTCACCAAGCAGGACCCCCAGAAGCCTGAAACCCTTTAACTCCTATACAGGGATTTGGTATTACACAGGGCCCTGGAGATCACTACCTGTGGAAGGCAGCAGTCCGAGAGAGTAGTCGTCAGGAAGGGTCAAACCAGGAATTGCAGAACAGGGACAGAATCGGCAGGCAAGGATGTAATCAGAAAACGTAGCAGAGGTCAAATACGGATTGGGCAGCGAGGTACATAAACAGCAGGCAGGATAGGTAGTCAGGAAACAAAGAAAAAGGAGCCAGCACGATCTGAAATTTGCATGCATCATATAAAAAGTGAAAATTCACAGATTTATTCCAACTGTACTATAATAAAAAAAAAATGAGATTTTTAGCAAATAATTGATCAATTCTTTGAGCCACCCCTGCCAACGTCACGGCAGGCAAATCTCAATAGGGGGGTCCTAACCTACATTACATATTTCATGTGCCATGCGGCCTCCTAGATAAAGTTAAAAGCAGAACCATAATGGAGCACACATACCTGTAACCTGTATATAGCCGCTTCCATGTTGCAAAAAAGGCAATTGTGGATAGAGACCAGCCCAGGTCCCAGCATGTGGAGCAAGCTCTACACATACCAGGACTATATCAGAACTGACCCTCCCAGTGCCAGACAGCAACCATTGATAAAGGCGGACCAGATCCAAGAATGATGCTTAATTAGCATTGCCTGTGGAAAGGGGTGAGGTAACTGAATCTGAACAGCTACCAACAGGAGGAATACATTGCAAACCAAAATCAGGCGTACATGGTATGGTGATGGTCAGTCACCAGAAATTGTAGCATAACTACAGTCATAACAGAGAAAAAGGAGCCAGCACGATCTGAAATTTGCATGCATCTGTTACGTCTGGGTGGTGGAAGCACTGGACCGTACACCGATTTCCCCTGAGAAGGCAGCCAAGCTGGTCACCCCGCCAGAGGGTCCTGATGCACGGCAGCCGGAGCACTATAGGTAGCTGGACAGTCCGTAGAGAAGCAGGAAAGGTGGATGATGCTGAACCCACGGAGTTCTGGACGGTAGTCCGGGTGACGAGGCTCAGGGTCCGAGGCCGGGTTATAGGGTCAGGCGGGATCCGGAACCTGCTGAGCGATGGAACGGGTCACCGAACGGAGCCAGAGACTGGAGACTGGCGGAGCTGCAGAGGTGGTGGGACATCCGCCGAAGTCACCGTCAGGGTCCAGGGATGGACTTGGTTCGGAGCGACTGGCGTGGCAGGATAGGCTCTACGAGACAGGACAGGGTTAATACAAGGCAAAGCACAGGGCAAAGCAATACGGGGACCTGAACACTAGCTTGCTAAACACGTAGAACAGGCCCCGCCTACCAGGAAAGAGAAACCTTATATACCCTGTACCTGTCTATGCAATATCCTGTTTCTGGGTGCTGGCCCTTTAAGAAAGGGTCAATGACCGCGCGCGCCCTAATGCGCATGCGCGAGGCCCGTGTGCCAGAAGTTAGTCCAGGAAGCGGTGAGGAGGAAGCAGGAGCGCCCGGCTGGGAGTCCCATGTCGCAGAGGAGCGCCGGGAGCGGGGAGCTGGACGCATGGAGGCCGCAGGCGGGGAAGAGGAGGCCGGGACCGGAGTGGTAAGCAGGGGACGCCGCCGGGGAGCGGGCCACGGGGACCGGAGGACGGGACCAGGGGACCGGGAAGCGTGACAGCATCATATAAAAAGTGAAAATTCACAGATTTAGTCCAACTGTACTATAATAAAAAAAAAATGAGATTTTTAGCAAATAAAATATCAGTTGCCTCACCCTTTCCACAGGCATTGCTGATTAAGAACCATACTTGGATCTGGTCCGCCTTTATCAATGGTTGCTGTCTGGCACTGGGAGGGTCAGTTCTGATATAGTCCTGGTATGTGTAGAGCTTCCGCTACATGCTGGGACCTGGGCTGGTCTCTATCCACAATTGCCTCTTTTGCAACATAGAAGCGGTTATATATACAGGTTACAGGTATGTGTGCTCCATTATGGTTCTGTTTTTAACTTTATCTAGGAGGCCGCATGGCACATGAAATACAGAATATAGAGTAGGACCCCCCTATTGAGATTTGCCGTGACGTTGGCAGGGGTGGCTCAAAGAATTGATCAATTATTTGCTAAAAATCTCATTTATATTACAGTACAGTTGGAATAAATCTGTGAATTTGCACTTTTTATATGATGCATGCCATTTTCAGATCGTGCTGGCTCCCCTCTCTCTCTGTTTGGTTGTAGTTATGCTACAAATGTCTGGTGGCTGGTCACCACCATGCTATGCACGCCTGATCTTGGTTTGCAATATATTCCTCCTGATGGTAGCTGTACACATTCAGTTGCCTCACCCTTTCCACAGGCATTGCTGATTAAGCACCATACTTGGATCTGGTCCGCCTTTATCAATGGTTGCTGTCTGGCACTGGGAGGGTCAGTTCTGATATAGTCCTGGTATGTGTAGAGCTTGCTCCACATGCTGGGACCTGGGCTGGCCTCTATCCACTATTGCCTCTTTTGCAACATAGAAGCGGTTATATATACAGGTTACAGGTATGTGTACTCCATTATGGTTCTGCTTTTAACTTTATCTAGGAGGCCGCATGGCACATGAAATACAGAATATAGAGTAGGACCCCCCTATTGAGATTTGCCGTGACGTTGGCAGGGGTGGCTCAAAGAATTGATCAATTATTTGCTAAAAATCTCATTTATATTACAGTACAGTTGGAATAAATCTGTGAATTTGCACTTTTTATATGATGCATGCCATTTTCAGATCGTGCTGGCTCCCCTCTCTAGTCAGGAAACAAGCAGAAGTCAGAACACCAGAATTACAGAACAGGGCAGACAGGAGCCAGAATATCAGAACTATCTCTGGCAGTGGTCAGCAGACAGGAGGGGAATTAAGAAGGGTGTGGTGTCTTCCCATTGCCTGTAGCTGAATGATGGTAACTTCAGCTGGAAGACACACGCCACCTATAGTCAGCCAGTGGTACTGCAGATCCCAAGGAAACCAAGCACAGTGGATGAGCGGAACCTGCGCCCACCGTCGCCGCTGGCATCGATTCCTCTCCCATTGCCAGCACCATCCACGGCAGGAACACGGCGTTGCCTGGTGATCTGAGTAGAAGTTGCTGGAGCGGACTTCAGTGGTGAAGTAACATGCTGCAATTCAAAAAGCTGCTCATTTTACAAACTTTACTTGCTTGTGTTTCAAAACCTATACATCCTAGCTGACCACTAAAGGCATGTATAGAATCAGCATGATAGCACCAGTATAGCACTGGCTTTAGGTTATATAGGAAAATCCTGGTGATTGGTGCGCTTTAAATGCCCTGCTTTCATGATAAAATCTCTGTAGCGTGAACTTTTTTTCCCATTAATTTCACTCAAAAGCCAAATATCTCTAACATTTTATAAGTAGTGTATATTAGTCTCTTGGTCTCACCTATATAATTTTGATCTTTGTTGCGCTACCCATGAGGGAGTGTGGTAGTGAACCCACAGGACCACAGAAGACTGTGGCAGCTGACCCCAGAGACTGACTCGGACAAAGCTTGAGTTAAGGACCTTAATGATCAGAGCGCGACTAGCGCCAAACAACACAGGGTCCTATGGTAGAGTCCAGAAAGCTGGTACAGTCTGCACAGGAATAGTCCAAATACCTGTAGGTATGGCTGAGTGGCAATGCACAGGAGGTACAACCTCAGCCCCAGTGAAGTCCGGTCCAACGTGAAGGTAGATGGTAACACCGAGCCAGGCCTTGATCCTGTACTAGGAAGGATTTTGACACAGGCTACTCGGTAAGGACCTCTTCTGTTGGTGCTTGATCCAATCCAGCGGGCTGAAGTGGAATGGGCACGGCCGGACAAGTATGGACTCTGTGGAGCACAGGAACACAGGTATGGGCTGGAGCAGCAGACAGGCACAGCTGACTCTGAGTGGAGGCAATGTAAAGAGATTAGGAACAGGCGCAAGGTTAAACAACAAGGCAGGATGCGGCGGGCGTTGCCTAGGGAAGGTCCTGGAAGACCTGTTCAGTGCATGCATGTTTCTGGAGGAGCAGGCCACAGGCAGAGAGCTGCAGCAGGATCCAGGACGGACTGCGATCCGAGTGAGCACCCTGTATGGAAGGAAGGACAGCAGGATGGGCAGACCATACGGAGCCGCGTGCTGGGTGCCGACCCCCTATCCAGTAGGGGTTTGTCCTGCGGGTCGGGACATGACAATCTTGTGGTTACAGACCCATTATCTACCCTCTTGGCTATATTAGGATTCAATAGTTCCTTATTGGGAAATAATTTTTAACCTATTAATAAACAATATTTTAGAGCACCACTCCAGGGTTTGTTTTTTTGTTCTCCGCTGGAGTGGTGCTTTTAATCTAAGGTCCCTGCCCCTGGTCTTATACTCATCCTCCAACGTTTTTCAGAGTCGCTCCGGCCCTGTGACGCCATCTCGTGACTGCAATGTCTGACTCGCTGGAAGTCAGAAGTTACATCACATGCTTCTAGTGTGAGTCTATGAGAGCCAGAACAAGGTTCTCATAGACTTGCATTGAATTTGAGACTAGAGCAGCTGGTAGGTCACAAACTGCCAGAGACTCATGGGAGCGGCGGTGATAGAAGGTAAAGATGGCAACAGGTATTAGAGTAGGGGCAGACTTATATTTAAAACACAACTCCAATGGTGAAATAAAAAACATAAGCTGAAGTGGTGCTTTAAGTGTATTTTTCACAATTTCTTCTTGAAAAACATATCTAATTATCTATCATCCACATTTAATTGTCAAAATGGAAAAGGTAAGGGGCTCTTTGTAGAATATTAGTGGGTTATCAACAATTAGTGGGTTGCAGTGGATAGAAAACTGTGGAACCCATTTGCTTACTTTATGGTTGGGCCACTGACTGGAATACCACAGGTAGTGCTCCAATAGCGGTCCTGGGTACTGGCCTGCCACACATAACAGAGAAATGCATGGTAGCACACAGAGAACTCCATAGAAGAGGTGAGCGGCTGTTTTTGTCTGTGCAAAGGGCATAATTATAGAAGGTCAAGGGGTTACATTGACACCCAGGAAAAGGGAGCATAAGGGGGCCAAAATAGTCCCTGTGACTCAAAGTAGTATAAAAAAAACCATGATAGTTGTTCCTTTTTGCAGATTTTGCATTGGGTCTCATGAGCTTCGAGTCCCCATCTTGGTCTGTGCCACCATAGCCATTGGGCCCCAGAACGCACGTTGTCTGCTAGACTATTTCTTCTGGTCACAGCTTTGTGCAGAGTGAATGAAGGCCCGAAGTCTCTCGATCTGGACGGAGAGGGTCTCAGCGCACGACCATGGATTGGGGTAAATACTTCAGACTAGAAACCCTTTTGCCCAGATTCATCCAGACCTGTGATTTTAACACTGGCAGTGATGGGGGGGTATGCTGGAATCAGGCGCTCATGCTTCATTAGGAGGCGCACACCATTTATTGAATAAGGAGCGTCTGAGAAGTGGGGTGCGACGTGCCACAAATCTTACTCCAGTCAGGGACAGGAGTAACAGTAATGGTGGAAGGCATGGCGTCACCCATCATGGACTTAAAGACTAGGTGAAAGCTGGGCGCAAATGTAAGAACGCCTGAGGTTGCAATATTTTAGGGCAGCCTCACGTTGTGCCAGAATGTCGTAACTTTTCACAGCTATTTACGCCTGAATTCTGTAACCTTATACTTAGGGCCCAGTAATATTGTTGGCATGGTAATAAAGACAGAAACAAGATAACGACCACCTCTATAATGGCCATTGGGAAGCCTCAGTTCGGAGCTGTGGTCAGAGACTGAAGGGCTAAACATGACCTACATTACCAGACACCATTATACGACCTATACATAATCCTGTGTCCTCCCGCCATGTCTAGTGAAGGAGAGCTGGAGGCTAGTGCTGCCACACTCACATCTCCGCCTGTTACCGGCCTGGAGATGTGCGTTCACAAGAATGGCCGCCCTGTCCTCATTCTGCGGAGGGGTCAGTCAGACACATGATCTGGAGGAGGAGGAAGGCTCAGCTCTCAGGGCAAGGGAGGAGGGGCGGCCATAGACACGTCAGGAGGGCTCCGACTCTCCGAGAAAGTGAAAGGAAGCGACGGCTCAGGGACACGAGAAGTGCGGGGACACGAGAGGTGGAGAGACACTAGCTACGGGGACACGAGCGCTGCACTTCCCTGAAGCCGCCATAGAGCGCCTCGTACGGCGGGGATGAGTCCCTGGTGCGCAGCCTACACTGTGAGTATGAGTGGTGGGCGACCACTGCCGCCAGCTGTGCCCTGTCACCTCAGACCAGGGTGTATGGGGCACTTCACTACATGAGTAGTCCAAGGTTCAAAGGTGACACCTGCTCTCACCAGGACTGTAACCTTGTAGATGTGGGATATACTGTGTGTATAACTGTACAGGGTGCAGAAATAGATGTATAGCGCGTGTGTGTGTATAAACTGCAGTGTGTGTGTATAAACTGCAGTGTGTGTGTGTGTGTGTGTGTGTGTGTGTGTGTGTGTGTGTATAAACTGCAGTGTGTGTGTGTCTATAGACTGCACTGTTTGTGTATAGACTGCACTGTTTGTGTATAGACTGCGCAGTGTGTGTGTATAGACTGCGCAGTGTGTGTGTATAGACTGCGCAGTGTGTGTGTATAGACTGCGCAGTGTGTGTGTATAGACTGCGCAGTGTGTGTCTACAGACTGCGCAGTGTGTGTGTGTCTACAGACTGCGCAGTGTGTGTGTGTCTACAGACTGCGCAGTGTGTGTGTGTCTACAGACTGCGCAGTGTGTGTGTGTCTACAGACTGCGCTGTGTGTGTGTGTGTCTACAGACTGCGCAGTGTGTGTGTGTCTACAGACTGCGCAGTGTGTGTCTACAGACTGCGCAGTGTGTGTCTACAGACTGCGCAGTGTGTGTGTCTACAGACTGCGCAGTGTGTGTGTCTACAGACTGCGCAGTGTGTGTGTCTACAGACTGCGCAGTGTGTGTGTCTACAGACTGCGCAGTGTGTGTGTCTACAGACTGCGCAGTGTGTGTGTCTACAGACTGCGCAGTGTGTGTGTCTACAGACTGCGCAGTGTGTGTGTCTACAGACTGCGCAGTGTGTGTGTCTACAGACTGCGCAGTGTGTGTGTCTACAGACTGCGCAGTGTGTGTGTCTACAGACTGCGCAGTGTGTGTGTCTACAGACTGCGCAGTGTGTGTGTCTACAGACTGCGCAGTGTGTGTGTCTACAGACTGCGCAGTGTGTGTGTCTACAGACTGCGCAGTGTGTGTGTCTACAGACTGCGCAGTGTGTGTGTCTACAGACTGCGCAGTGTGTGTGTCTACAGACTGCGCAGTGTGTGTGTCTACAGACTGCGCAGTGTGTGTGTCTACAGACTGCGCAGTGTGTGTGTCTACAGACTGCGCAGTGTGTGTGTCTACAGACTGCGCAGTGTGTGTGTCTACAGACTGCGCAGTGTGTGTGTCTACAGACTGCGCAGTGTGTGTGTCTACAGACTGCGCAGTGTGTGTGTCTACAGACTGCGCAGTGTGTGTGTGTGTGTGTGTCTATAGACTGCGCAGTGTGCGCATATAGACTGCGCAGTGTGCGCATATAGACTGCGCAGTGTGCGCATATAGACTGCGCAGTGTGCGTGTGTGTATAGACTGGCACTGTGTGCGTGTGTGTATATAGACTGGCACTGTGTGCGTGTGTGTATATATAGACTGGCACTGTGTGTGTGTGTGTATATATAGACTGGCACTGTGTGTGTGTGTGTATATATAGACTGGCACTGTGTGTGTGTGTGTGTGTGTGTGTATAGACTGGCACTGTGTGTGTGTGTATATATAGACTGGCACTGTGTGTGTGTGTGTGTGTATATATAGACTGGCACTGTGTGTGTGTGTGTATATATAGACTGGCACTGTGTGTGTGTGTGTATATATAGACTGGCACTGTGTGTGTGTGTGTGTGTGTATATAGACTGGCACTGTGTGTGTGTGTATATATAGACTGGCACTGTGTGTGTGTGTGTGTGTGTGTGTGTATATAGACTGTCACTGTGTGTGTGTGTATATATAGACTGGCACTGTGTGTGTGTGTATATAGACTGTCACTGTGTGTGTGTGTATATATAGACTGGCACTGTGTGTGTGTGTATATAGACTGGCACTGTGTGTGTGTGTATATATAGACTGGCACTGTGTGTGTGTGTGTGTGTGTGTGTGTATATATATATAGACTGGCACTGTGTGTGTGTGTGTGTGTGTGTGTGTGTATATATAGACTGGCACTGTGTGTGTGTGTGTGTGTGTGTGTGTGTATATATATAGACTGGCACTGTGTGTGTGTGTGTGTGTGTGTGTATATATATAGACTGGCACTGTGTGTGTGTGTGTGTGTGTGTGTATATATAGACTGGCACTGTGTATGTGTATATAGACTGGCACTGTGTGTGTGTGTGTATATATAGACTGGCACTGTGTATGTGTATATAGACTGGCACTGTGTGTGTGTGTGTATATATAGACTGGCACTGTGTATGTGTATATAGACTGGCACTGTGTGTGTGTGTGTGTTTATAGACTGGCACTGTGTATGTATAGACTGCACAGTGTGTGTATATAAACTGCCCTCTGTGGGTGTGTGTGTACAATGTATCACGAAAGTGAGTACACCCCTCACATTTCTGTAAATATATTATTACAGTACAGTGGAACCTCGCTTAACGAGTAACCCGGTGTGTGAGCATTTCGCTATACGAGCAAAGCTTGCTGTAAATTTGTAACTTAGTTTACGAGCAAGCTTTGCTGTACAAGCAAAATACTCACCGCACACACTTCCGGTTCCGTACATCCACCGCGCTCTGACCCGCACTTGCAGTCCACACAAACACACACAAGCACGCACAAAACACACACATAATATGCTCACCTTACCTTCTGTTCCATCGCTGGCCTCATAGTTCTTGTAGTTTGCAGGTACAGGATGTGTATCGGGTAACCATCGCGACGATGGAGGAACTTCCGCAGTCAGCCGCTTCTCAAAGGCAGCGTTCTGGCCAATCAGAGGCAAGCAGCTCCTGCCTTTGACGTCAGCGCTCTGGCAGTGGATGTTCCTCCCTCGTCACGATGGTTACCCGATACACATCCTGTACCGGCGAGCTTCAAGATCCAGGAGGCCAGCGATGGGACGGAAGGTAAGGTGTGTGTGTGTGTGTGTGTGTGTGTATGTATGTTTGTGCGTGTGTGTTGGCACAATAGGGGACCAGGATGGGACATTGAACAGGTGGAATGAATTGTCTGAGCTTGCATTATTTCCTATGGGAAATCTTGCTTTGCTAGACGAGTAACTTGGTTTACAAGCACACTCCCAGAACGGATTGTTCTCGTTAACCAAGATTCCACTGTATCTCTTTTCATGAGACAACAGTGAAGATCTGACACTTTGATACAATGTAAACTAGTCAGTGTAGCGTCTGTATAAGGCTATGTGCGCACGCTGCGTTCTTGATTTGACAAAAAAATCTACACCCTCTGGCAGACTTGACAATTGTAAACACTTTCGATGCGTTTTTTAAAGGAGAAATAAAATATTATAGGATAGGATAATTGATAGAATAGATAGAGAGAACATATAGAGTAGAGAATAATAAATGACATATATAGAATAGACAGAAATAACAGAATAGCTTGATTGATAGCTAGCTTGGACAGATGTATTTTTTTTTTGTAAAAAATGACATGGGGTCACTCAGCTTATTTGATTGATTTTAAAAAAAAAAAAAAAGACATGGGGTCCCTCCCATTTTTCTAACAATAGTAGCTCACAGTCGCCCCAGAAGCGGCGCATCCATAAGATGCACCAATTCTGACACTTCACCCGACTCTTCCCGTTGCCCTGGTCCGGTGGCAATTGGGGTAATAAGGAGTTAATGGCAGCCCACAGCAGCCACTAAGGGGGGCTTTGCACGTTGCGACATCGCTACTGCGATATCGTCGTGGTCAAATCGAAAGTGATGCACATCCAGCGCCAGTAACGACGTCGCAACGTGTAAAGCCTAGATGCACCGATAAACGATCGCAAAAGCGTAGAAAATCGGTGATCTGTGTAGTGTCGGTCATTTCCATAATTTCGCTGCAGCGACAGGTACGATGTTGTTCCTCGTTCCTTCGGCAGCACACATCGCTGTGTATGAAGCCGCGGGAGCGAGTAACATCTCCTTACCTGCCTCCAGCAGCTATGCTGAAGGAAGGAGGTGGGCGGGATGTTTACGTCCTGCTCATCTCTATCCCTCCGCTTCTATTGGCCGCCTGCCGTGTGATGTCGCTGTGACGTCACACGACCCACCCCCTTAGGAAGGAGGCGGGTCGCCGGCCAGAGCGACGTCGCAGGGCAGGTAAGTGCGTGTGAAGCTGCCGTAGCGATAATGTTTGCAACGGCAGCTATCACAAGATATCGCATGTGCGACGGGGGCGGGGACAATGGCGCTCGGCATCGCTACAATCGGCTAGCGATGTCGCAGCGTGCAAAGTACCCCTTAGTCCTAGATTAGTGATGGCAGTCATCTGAGACCCCGCCCCCATCACTAATAATAATAATAATAATAATAATCTTTATTTTTATATAGCGCTAACATATTCCACAGCGCTTTATATACATCAGGAACACTGTCCCCATTGGGGCTCACAATCTAGAGTCCCTATCAGTATGTCTTTGGAGTGTGGGAGGAAACCGGAGTACCTGGAGGAAACCCACGCAAACACGGGGAGAACATACAAACTCCTTGGAGATGGTGTCCTTGGTGGGATTCGAACCCAGGACCCCAGAGCTGCAAGACTGCAGTGCTAACCACTGAGCCACCGTGCTGCCCAATCTGTAAGTGAAAGTAAATAATTTGGAATAAAATACAAACGCCCTCTTTCATCACTTTATTAACCCCTAAACATCTCTGCAGGTCCGAAGTAATCCACATGAGGTCCAACGACGATTCAGCTCTGCTTACAGCAGACAGAGGCGCGTGATGAGAATTAACTCGGGTGAACCTATGACGTCAGTGCCGCGACACAAGCAGTTGTGCGGGGCCCGCAGCTGTGATGTTAGAGGTTCACGCGAGTTATTTCTCATCGCTCAGGTCTGTCTTGAGGCCTGATCTGCGGTCACAGATGAAGGACTCCAGCTGTGACCTGAAATCACCTGAGTGGCGGCACTGCAGATCGTGCGGCTCACTTCAGTCAATCGGGTGATTTGCTGTCACAGATGGAGGACTCCAGCTGTGGCAGCGGCTAACTTTAGTGACGTTACCTCTGAGGCTATGTGCCGACGGGAGAAAGTAACCGTGGAAAACCTGCGGATTTTCTAGATTTTTCCAGATAAATCCGCGGGTTTACGCAGGTACAGACATTCCCCATGTTACCCTATGGGATTTGGGGGGTGCTGTATCAATGCTGTGGTATTTGTGGCTGCGGAAAATGCTGTGGATTTCCCGCAGCTCACATAACTTAATGTCCATTATTCATGCAGAATTATCTGCAGAATTCCCGCTCCTCCACTATGGAGATACAGGGCAGGAATACTGCAGGAATTCTGCACGAAATCTGCACAGTTTCCGCAGGTTTACCACAACAATTCCGCAGTAATACCGCAGCAATGGATAGCTGCTGATTCCGGGGAGTTGCTGCGTGTACCTGCGGTAATACCTGCAGAAGAGTCCGCAGGTACGATCTCCCGTGGGCACATGGCCTGACAGCGCGGACTCGCTTCATTTGCTGCGTGGAGTTCACAGCGAGCAGTCATGCTCTATAGCCAATTGCTGTGAGTGTCAGATGTACCAGTGCTGGAAGCGTCTTGGGATCTCGTGTGGATTACGTCGGACCTGGAGGGATGTTTGGGGGGTTAATAAAGTGGTGAAAGAGGATGTTTTGGTTTTTTTTTTGTCTTATATTTCAAATAAAGGATTTTTGAGTGTTTGTATATATTTAATTTCACTTACAGATTAGTGATGGAGGGCGTCTCAAAGACGCCTGCCATGACTAATCTATGGCTGCTATGGGCTGCCATTAACTTTTTATTACCCCGTTTTCCACCGCACCAGGGCATTAAGGATGAGCTGCGCATAGTCTCGGGACTGTTGCATCTAATGAATGTGGCGATTCCAGGTGGCTGCTGGCTGATATTTTTAGGCTGGGGGGCTCCCAATAACATGGGTCTCCCAAGCCCTCAGCTGTGAAGCTTTATCTTGGCTGAATATCAACATTGAGGGGCACTGTACGCTTTTTTTTTTAATTATTTATTGTACTGTACGATATAGACCCGCCCACCGGCGGCTGTGATTGGTTGCAGTCAGACAGCTGTCACTCAGCATGGGGGTGAGTCTGACTGCAACTAATTGTAGGCGTCGGTGAGCGGGGAAAGCATTGAATGAGATGAGCTTAATGAGCGGCTGACACTTTCAGAAGCAGGAGAGGCTGCTGGAGCAGTGTGACAGCTGTAACAGCGCCGCTGATCGGTGAGTAGGAAGCAGAGAGAGCGAGAGAATGGAGAAAAGGTGGTGACCTGCGTTTTGGTTGACAAGAACGGGTCCAAAATGTAACCAAAAGGCAGTGCAAACGCACAGCTAAACATTTTGGTGGCGTTTTGACACCTCATTCATTTCAATGGAAAATGTTCACAATACTGATTTTTTTTAAGGCAACGATTTTGACAAATATTTGTCAAACAAAATGCTGCCTAAAAGAAGCGACGTGCGCATGGAATTTCTGATTTCTCATAGACTTTGCTGGGGAAGCAAAACGCATGCATTTTGTCAATGACATAGTGCAGTTTAAAACGCAACGAAAATACAAGAAAAAGCGCAACGTTCGCACAATGGCCTAAGGCTGGGGTCACACGAGCGTTTTAAAAATCGGTCCAATTTTCATCCAGAAAAGTAGGCCGATTTATTTATTTATTTATTTATTTATTTATTTTTCCTCACTTATTATCCGTGTGCTGACCGTTTGTATTGTTTTTTTTATTCTCTGCAACTATTATTCATTTACAATAATTTTATAGTATTCTATGTTAACAGCGTAAATTTGGTGCCCTCTAAATAACTCGGCTTCCAGCCATTAATGTCTAAACTGCTGGCAACAAAAGTGAGTACACCCCTAAGCGCATATGGCCATATTGTGCCTAATTATCCATTTTCCCTCCCTGGTGTCATGTGGTTCATTCGTAGTAACTGTTTGCATTCGGATAATGCTTAGGCTGCTTTCACACATCCGTTTTTTGCCCTGCAACACAATACGGTGCTCTGCAGAAAAAACGCAACCGTTTTTTTTTGCCGCCGGTTGCATTTTTTCCGCATAGACTTGCGTTAGCGCCGTATTGTGCCGCATGGTCCTGCGTTGCGTCCGTTTTTTGCCGGATGCGGCATATTTAGCCCATGCGGCGGCCGGATGGAACGCTGCCTGGCACGTTTTTTCGTGCAGCAAAGAAACCGCATCGCGCCGGATCCGGCGCGATGCGGCGCGACTCACAATGCAAGCCTATGGACGCTGGATGCGGTGTCCTGCAGCAAAAACCGCATCCGGCCGCGATTTTTTTTTTTTTTTTTGTACTGCACATGCTCAGTATCAAGCCGCATCCGTCAAAAACCAGACAGGCCGCATTGAAAAACTTATGCAACGGATCCGTTTTTTTCGCCGCATCCGTTGCATAGGTTTTTGAGCCAGATTGTGCTGCTCAGCACAAACCGGAGGTGTGAAAGCAGCCTTACCGAATACCAAGTACTATTCCAGTAATTGTCACGACAAGATAAAAGCTCAGGTTCCCCATTGACTTGTATTAGGTTCGTTATTAATGACTACCGGGAGAGCACTTTGGGATTCGTTACAAATAATCTGAACGCGAATAGTTACTATTCGCTCAATAGTAGTTACAAGGTCTCAGGTGTGAATGTGGAGCAGGTGTGTTACATTTGGTGTAAGCTCTCTCATACTGGTCACTGGAAGCTCAACATGAGAATTCTATCTGGATGTGAAAAAAAAAACTGTTGCTCTACATAAATATGGCCTAAGCTATAAGAAGATTGCCAACACCCTGAGACTGAGCTGCAGCATGGTGGCCAAGACCATATAGCAGTCTAACAAAATAGGTTCCTGTCAGAACAGACCTCACTATGGTCGACCAAAGAAGTGGAGTGTACAGTTTGCTGAAGATAAGCAGATTAAGGAAATGGATTATTAGCACCATATCCTGTGGTCTGATGAGACAAAGATAAATTTATTTGATTCAGATGGTGTCAAGCATGTGAGCCGGCAATCGGTGAGGCGCACAAAGCCAAGTGTGTCTTGCCAACAGTCAGGCATGGTGGTGGGAGTGTCATGGTTTGGGGCTGCATGAGTGCTGTGGTAAGCTACAGTTCATTGAGGGACCCATAAATGCCCACATGTACTGAGACATACTGAAGCAGAGGCTCCCTTCAGAAACTGGGCCGCAGCGCAGTATTCCAGCATGATAACGACCCCAACACACACCTTCAAGAAGTCCACAGCCTTGCTAAAGAAACCAAGGGTAAAGGCCTCAACCCTATTGAGCATCTGTGGGACATCCTCAAATGCAAGACTTCTAACATCCACCAGTTCCATGAAGTCATCATGGAGGATGGAAGAGGATTCCAGTGGCTCCTGTGCAGCTGTAGTGACCTCCATGCCCAACACAGTTAAGGCAGTGCTTGAAAATAATGATGGCCACAAAATATTAATACTTTGGGCACAATTTAGCCATTTTCACTTAGGAGTGTACTCACTTTTGTTGCAAGCAGTTTAAATATTATTGACTGTGTTACATTATTTAGAGGAACACCAAATTTACACTTATACAAGCTGTACACTGACTACTTTACATTGTATCAGTGTCATACCTGCAGTGTTGTCCTATGAAGAGATATAACAAAATATTTACAAAAATATGAGGGGTGTATTTACTTTTGTGATATACTGTGTGTGTGTGTGTGTGTGTGTGTGTGTGTGTCATATATATGATAAATAGATATGCTTTACACTAGGGCTTCCTATAGCTATGTCCAGTCTGAAACTGCTGGGCTTTATAAAAAAAAAGTGAAAATTGCATAAATGGCTATTCCTGTCCTCGGTGTATTATTTAGGATCCACGCCTCCTTTCTGCTATCTGTCCGTCCATCCATCTCCGGGCAGTGATTCTACTGCAGGGTTCATCCAGTACTGGTATGATCGGTTGCGATTCTCTCTGTCCTGGTCTGTCCACTCCCTGAAGTCCCAGGATTACTAAAGGCCCTGTCACACACAGAGATAAATCTGCGGCAGATCTGCGGTTGCAGTGAAATTGTGGACAATCAGTGCCAGGTTTGTGGCTGTGTACAAATGGAACAATATGTCCATGATTTCACTGCAACCACAGATCTGCCGAAGATTTATCTCTGTGTGTGACAGGGCCTTTAGACGTACCTCAGAAGTTGTATGAAGGTTTCTTACTCCTTAGTGTAATGTTGGAATTGATTCAGATATTGGGATGTATTTTGTGACATATCACTTTTCATACAAGATATAAGAGTTGTTAGGTCGGCGCCGCCCCCACTATGTTGATAATGTCCCCCAGTAAGGCTGGGGCCACACGGGGATTACTGTGATCCCCTCGCATGACAATCTGCTCACGCTGGCAGCACAGCAGAGCTGAGTGTCATGTGAGTGTCCCTGCGACTGAGGTCTGATCGTGCGAGCGGACCTCAGTTGTGGGGGGCGGGCTGGCACTGAGGAGGGGAGGGCCGGTGCTGCGGATGGGAGGGATTTCTCTCCCTCTCTCCTCTGTAGCTGGCTATCGCCATTCTCGCCCTGCACTCGCGGTACATCGGTGTACTGCAAGTGCAGTGCGATCTTCTCTCGCCCCATAGACTTGAATGGGTGCGAGAGAAAACAGGATCGCATTACAGTCGCAGCATGCTGGGATTGTTTTCTCGGTCTGATGAGGGCTGAGAAAATAATCGCTCATGTGTGCTGACACAGGCTAATATTGGTCCGAGTGGAATGCGATTTTTTTTTTTTTTTTTTTTTTTTTTTTTTATTTTTTTTTTTTTATCGCAATCCACTCGTACTGATTTTCATGCCGGGTGGCTTAGGCCTTAGAGGTTAACTCCAGGAGATCTGGAGCCGGATATCACTAAGTGTCCAGGGAATATTGATGTAGGACACGGTGCCAGTGAAAGCTAATGCACTGTCATATAAGAGGGCGGTCAGGGTCTCCATCCAAGTCCTGTTCAGTATGTCAGCTGGTCTGTACGCCTCCATTACTAATTACTGGTACGTCATTCCAAACAAAATAACACAAATCGTAACTCGCTAACAAATAAGTGTGCCGACTTAATCATTGAAAATGGGTTCTGGGCCCACAAGTAGCACTTCGTCTGGTGTCAGTTTATGTATTTTAATTATCCTTCAGTGAATCAGTTTATTTATATAGTTATTTTTATTTATATATATATATATATATATATAATATATATATATATATATATATAATCTTTTTGCAGTGTTTAAATATACCAATAAAGAGGACCTGTCATCAGGGCTAATGTGGCTAATTTTTTTTTCTTATTACCGGTGCTCCCTGAGGTGTGGCTTGTGTTGTGTTTTTTTTTTTTCCATCGGCCATACGGTCCATTTTTCATTGCTGTGAATCATGTTCTGTTTTTGCAGCTGTTTTGCTTGCGTTCATCCTAAGGTGTTTTTTTTTTCTTAATCTTTGGAGCAGAAACTCTCCAAAAACCAACAAGGAGCTCAAAATCCATGAGATTTGGTTGGAGATTTTCTGCTCCAAAAACTGTTTAAACACTCCATAATGGCTTGCTCACATGGGCCTATATTCTCTCATGTGACAGAATCGGATCGATTAATGACACTCCGCTCACACTCTGATCACAGATGGAGTCAAGTGACAATTTGCTGTGAGAATCTGAGCCCAGGTTAGGAGATGATGGCGATCTTAATCCCTCCATCTTCTCACTTGTCTTTTTTTTGTGTATATTGGACTGCTCTCGGATGACATATGAGTACAGTCGGATGATTTTCACGCACCCATATGGGTACATGTTATCCGATTTTCTGGTTTACTCGCTGTATGCTGGGATTTTTTTATCATGCCAAATCAGCATGAGAAACAAAGTGCAATTTGGGCATACACATAGTATAACGTTGGGCTGAGGGCAAGCCTATGAAACATCAGATAGCAGGCTGCTGTGTTATATGCTTAGGCTAAGCTCCCATCAGGAGTAACTTGTGCCGTTTTGATGTTGCAGATTTTCAGCAGCATTTTTGAACTAATTAGCTAAATTAGGTTACTACTTTTTAATTTTTTTTTTTTTTTTAAACCATGGTTTGTTTGGTTTTTTGAGCTGCGTGTCCTTGTCCTTTTTGGTACGTCATGTTTTAAATGAAACGACTTTATTCTGTAAACTTACGTGCGTCTTTACTGCATTTCTGCTGTAGAAACACACAAATCGTCTTTTATTTGCAGATTTTTTTCACCTCTTTTAAAGCACACCAATCACCAGGATTTTCCTATATAACCTAAAGCCAGTGCTATACTGGCAGTGTCCGGGTGATTCTCTACTCGTACGTTTAGTGGTCAGCTAGGATGTAAAGGTTTTGAAACACAAGCAAGTAAAGTTTGTAAAATGAGCTGCTTTTTGAATGACAGCGGCTGCCGATCAGCTGATAGCTGGTGGGGTATTCATAGTGATTCCTCCCCCTGCCTGTTTGTCCACCCCCCATTATTTATGCTAATTCTATTATAGAATTGTTTTACTATCTGACTAGAAGGACCTGTGCTCATGTCATACCCATGTGACCAGAAGGGGCGGGGCCTCAGCCAACAGAAAAAAAAAGTTGCTTCCTGGTATCATCTGTTTGCTGAGGCCCCGCCCCTTCTGGTCACATGGATATGACATCAGCACAGGTCCTTCTAGTCAGTTAGTATAACGATTCTATAATGAATGAGCATAAATAACAGATGGGGGAGGACAGACCGGCAGGGGGCAGGAATCACTATGAATACATACCTCCCAACTCTTGAAGAAAGGAAAGAGGGACAAAGTAAGCTGCCGCATAGCGCGCCGCGGCAACATTTGGCCACACCCCTAGCCACACCCATTCGTCAGTAAGGGTCATTCAGCAGATGCCCCAGACTGTTCGTTAATAGTCCTAGCAGCCAGAATGTTCTTAAATTTCTATGTGTTGCTTATTTGTGCCTATAAGGCCGTGTTCACATGTTGTATAAATTCTGTTTCTTTTTGTTTCTGCCGCTGTCTGCACCAAACTACACAATAACAATCTTCTCTGATTGTTCCATTTTCTGCCTTTTCTCCATTATTTAATGCGTTTTTGGTTCAGATGTGAATCTGCGTTTTTAAGTGTTTTTATTGTGCAGAGAAGCTTTTTCCTGCATTTTTTTGAAGCTCCACATAGAAACCTCCAGAGAAAAAAGAAAACAAAACCGCAGATTTCAGTGACATCGTTTCGTGGAATCACATCCACTTTACTTAGATAATTAAACACAGCGGAATAAATGTGCAAAAAAACAGCAGAAAAAAAATGCAGCATTTACACTACATGTGAACATGGACTAAATGTCCAAGCAAATGGATGAGACGTCATGAAATCTCCGCCCCTTTTATGTCTGAAGATGCCGCTGAACTGTGCAGTTTTGGTGTTTTTTTTTCTTTATAATCTTCAGGATTCACATCTGCACCAAACATGTATCAAATAAGGGACAATGCATAAAAAATACCGCAGACACGCAATAATCAGAGTCGATTGTTATTGCGCTCATGGCGCGGACACCTGCAGAAAAAATGCAGCATTTCTGATACGTGTGAACATGGCCTCAGTGATACATTTTTATTACATTTTTTTATGGATCTTAATAAAGAAAAATAATAAATTGCGTCATTTTTTTCCCGCCATTTACCGATCCCCATAAATAATCTGATTGCTGCGTTGTTTCGTGTCGTTACGATTACAGGGACACCAAATATGTCCATGTTATTTGCTGGTTTGTGATGTTTATTATTTTAGAAAAAAGTGCAATAAAATTACATTATTCTATTTTTTTTTTATTTTTAGTAATTTTATTAAAAGAAAAAAAATCTCTTTTCCTCTCCCTCTAGAGTAAAGGACACAGAGACGCTGCTGTGTACAATGAAGCTGTGTCCTGTGTAATCTGCTGTGTAAGAGGCTGCAACAGCTATAGCAGCTAGGAAAGCGAGGAGGCTGCTGGGCACATGTTTGAAAGTTGCTGGTTCAAATCCAAGTTGGTGAAAATAAAAAAAAAAAAAATTTATTTTGTAATTTTTTATTTTTTCCACATTTCTTTATAGTAGTTTTATGGGTACAAATGAATCTGACTCCTTCACCTACAAAGAGATGCAGTATCTATCTATCTATCTATCTATCTATCTATCTATCCATGTATCTATCTATCTATCCCTCTATCTATCCATGTATCTATCTATCTATCTATCTGTCTGTGTATCTATCTGTCTATCCATCCGTGTGTCTATCCAGCCATCCGTGTGTCTATCCAGCCATCCATGTGTCTATCCAGCCATCCGTGTGTCTATCCAGCCATCCGTGTGTCTATCCAGCCATCCGTGTGTCTATCCAGCCAGCCGTGTGTCTATCCAGCCAGCCGTGTGTCTATCCAGCCAGCCGTGTGTCTATCCAGCCAGCCGTGTGTCTATCCAGCCAGCCGTGTGTCTATCCAGCCATCCATCCATCCATGTGTCTATCCAGCCATCCATCCATCCATGTGTCTATCCAGCCATCCATCCATCCATGTGTCTATCCAGCCATCCATCCATCCATGTGTCTATCCAGCCATCCATGTGTCTATCCAGCCATCCATGTGTCTATCTGTCTATCCATCCATCCATGTGTTTATCCAGCCATCCATGTGTCTATCCATCCATCCATGTGTCTATCCATCCATCCATCCATGTGTCTATCTATCCATGTGTCTATCTATCCATCCATGTGTCTATCCATCCATCCATGTGTCTATCCATCCATCCATGTGTCTATCCATCCATCCATGTGTCTATCCATCCATCCATGTGTCTATCCATCCATCCATGTGTCTATCCATCCATCCATGTGTCTATCTATCCATGTGTCTATCCAGCCATCCATGTGTCTATCCAGCCATCCATGTGTCTATCCAGCCATCCATGTGTCTATCCAGCCATCCATGTGTCTATCCATCTATCCATGTGTCTATCCATCCATCCATCCATCCATGTATGTGTCTATCCATCCATCCATCCATGTGTCTATCCATCCATCCATGTGTCTATCCATCCATCCATCCATGTGTCTATCCATCCATGTGTCTATCTATTATCTGTCATACATACATATATATACAGTGCCTACAAGTAGTCTTCAACCCCCTGCAGATTTAGCAGGTTTGATAAGATGCAAATATGTTAGAGCCTGCAAACTTCAAACAAGAGCAGGATTTATTAACAGATGCATAAATCTTACAAACCAACAAGTTATGTTGCTCAGTTAAATTTTAATAAATTTTCAACATAAAAGTGTGGGTCAATTATTATTCAACCCCTAGGTTTAATATTTTGTGGAATAACCCTTGTTTGCAATTACAGCTAATAATCGTCTTTTATAAGACCTGATCAGGCCGGCACATGTCTCTGGAGTTATCTTGGCCCACTCCTCCATGCAGATCTTCTCCAAGTTATCTAGGTTCTTTGGGTGTCTCATGTGGACTTTAATCTTGAGCTCCTTCCACAAGTTTTCAATTGGGTAAGGTCAGGAGACTGACTAGGCCACTGCAACACCTTGATTTTTTCCCTCTTGAACCAGGCCTTGGTTTTCTTGGCTGTGTGCTTTGGGTCGTTGTCTTGTTGGAAGATGAAATGACGACCCATCTTAAGATCCTTGATGGAGGAGCGCAGGTTCTTGGCCAAAATCTCCAGGTAGGCCGTGCTATCCATCTTCCCATGGATGCGGACCAGATGGCCAGGCCCCTTGGCTGAGAAACAGCCCCACAGCATGATGCTGCCACCACCATGCTTGACTGTAGGGATGGTATTCTTGGGGTCGTATGCAGTGCCATCCAGTCTCCAAACGTCACGTGTGTGGTTGACACCAAAGATCTTGATCTTGGTCTCATCAGACCAGAGAACCTTGAACCAGTCTGTCTCAGAGTCCTCCAAGTGATCATGAGCAAACTGTAGACGAGCCTTGACATGACGCTTTGAAAGTAAAGGTACCTTACGGGCTCATCTGGAACGGAGACCATTGCGGTGGAGTACGTTACTTATGGTCTTGACTGAAACCAATGTCCCCACTGCCATGAGATCTTCCCGGAGCTCCTTGCTTGTTGTCCTTGGGTTAGCCTTGACTCTTCGGACAAGCCTGGCCTCGGCACGGGTGGAAACGTTCAAAGGCTGTCCAGGCCGTGGAAGGCTAACAGTAGTTCCATAAGCCTTACACTTCCGGATGATGCTCCCAACAGTGGAGACAGGTAGGCCCAACTACTTGGAAAGGGTTTTGTACCCCTTGCCAGCCTTGTGACCCTCCACGATCTTGTCTCTGATGGCCTTGGAATGCTCCTTTGTCTTTCCCATGTTGACCAAGTATGAGTGCTGTTCACAAGTTTGGGGAGGGTCTTAATTAGTCAGAAAAGGCTGGAAAAAGAGATAATTAATCCAAACATGTGAAGCTCATTGTTCTTTGTGCCTGAAATACTTCTTAAGACTTTAGGGGAACCAAACAGAATTCTTGTGGTTTGAGGGGTTGAATAATAAATGACCCTCTGAATAAACTTTTCACAATTTAAAAAAAAAAATAAAAAAAGAAATAACATTCTTTTTTGCTGCAGTGCATTTCACACTTCCAGGCTGATCTACAGTCCAAATGTCACAATGCCAAGATAATTCCGAATGTGTAAACCTGCTAAATCTGCAGGGGGTTGAATACTACTTGTAGGCACTGTATATCCCTCTATCATCCATCCATCCATCCATCTTTGCAGCTAAATAATCTGCTTCTGCTTTGTCTACTGCACTATAGAGGTTAAGATTACCAAATCTTCCCATGGTTTTCAATATGGGCAGTGGCTCAGTGGTAGAGCTGCTGCCTATGGAGCAATGAGATTCACAGTTTCACTGGTTCCAGTCCCAGTTAGAGCCGATAATAATTTTAATTTATTCACTGCACTGAGGGGAGGAGTCAGGACATCAGCTGTGAGCCGCGGGAGTGCGGGACAGACCTGAAAAATCATGGCAGTCCCACAGAATCCGGGACGGTTGGGAGGTATGATGAATACCCCCTGCTATTAGCTGATCGGTAGCTGCTGTCTCTCAAAAAGCTGCTCAGTTTACAAAGTTTACTTGTGTTTCAAAACCTATACATCCTAGCTGACAACTAATGGTATGTATAGAATCAGGATGATTGTGCCAGTATAGCACTGGCTTTAGGTTATATAGGAAAATCCTGGTGATTGGTGCGCTTTACGTCTTTGGGGGAATGTTAGCCAGGTGACAATTGATGAGTCTGTCTTGCTTGACCAAGCTGACATCTCACTGCCGCCACTTGCTGTCATTACACTGCTGGAAGACACGGAGCACTGCAGTACTAGAGCAGTGGGAGCAGCGTTTCTCACATATAATGCAATAACCAAATGCTGTTTACTGATGAGGGGTTGATAGTCGGAGCCCCTACTTATTGTCCTGATTACTTGGATGCAGCAGTCACCTGACAGCAGCAGCTATGGGTGGATTCACCCCTGCAGGTCACAACTGTCCCATTCATCTTAAACAACCTCATTTATGTGACCTGAATAGCTTTTCAGATACAAATATTTTTGCTCCAAAGTCTGCAGTGTAGAATCCAGCCTCAGGAGGTAAAAGGCCAAGATCTCACCTCATGTCTGTGATTCCAGATAAAAGATGCAGCCATTATTGTGTGGAAATGGGGGGTGATGACCTCTGTGTGGGCTTCCTCTGGGCACTCCAGTTTCTTCCCATACTCCACATACTGATAGGGAATTTAGATTGTGGGCCCCAATGGTGACTGTGATCATGTCTGTACAGCACTGCGGAATATGTTGGCGATATATAAGTAATAAATAATAGTGGACTTCTCTCCCATGTCCACATTATTACTATGCCGTAGGTCTATACTGCTGGGCTTTTTTTTTTTAGAAGATTTCCAATATAATAAGAATACATCCACACCTACTAATATTATCCAGAGAATTTCACAGGGAAATCATGACACATCTGTGAAGCTCCATGGTAATTTACCTGGAGGGAAAAAAACACTAAACTTGCCTCACCCCCACTTATTTCTGTCCACTTGGCCTCCAACTACGGCATGCTGATATGTGACCCATGTGGCCTTTAAAGGGAATCTGTCACCAGATTTCCGCTTCCTCTTTTAAGAGCAGCATGAAGTAGACAAAGCGACCCTAAATCAAATAATGTATCACTTATTTTACTGGGTGCAGCGCTTCTGACATAATCTGAGTTTTTAGATATGGCATGTAGGAGAGCTCATAGAGCTGCCCCTGCCCACACCAGGATCTCTTTATACAATGTATATAGACAGTGAGCTACTCATCACAACAGGTGGCATGTCGAACTGCCAGACATGAGTCAATGTAATCCAGCAAAGATGAGAGGTCATGGTGCTAAAACAATCATTGCAAGTAAACAACAACACACAGTGTGATAAGAGATGCATCCCTGAAATCTGTTTGTGTTTGTTTGTTTTTTTCCCATTCCATTTTTATTGAGAAAATAAATTTTAACAATCGAATTATAGTAGAAATTTTTAAGTAAAAACAACAATTTACAATGGGAAGGCTAGTGGGGGGGGAGGGGAATCGAGAAATGGAGAAAATCTGTGCTTTAATTCCTACATCATGCTGCCTTCAGATTATATGGCAAAAACTTGCTGACAGATTCCCTCTAAAGCTGGGTTTACACACTGCAACATCTCAAACGACATCGCTGTAACGTCACTGGTTTTGTGACGCAATAGCGATGTTGTTTGCGATGTTGCAGTGTGTGTAACCTATCAGCGACCCGGCCCCTGCTGTGAAGTTGTAATCGTTACAAATCGTTCAGGACCATTCCTAGGTCCTTTGTTTCCCGCTGTGCAGCATGCATCGCTGGAAAGTTTCAGTGTGTGAAAGACTTTGCAGAGACTTTGTTAGCAACTTCCCTTTCAAAAGGCTGCTTATCAACGTCCCCAACAACCAGCTAGGTCGCTCTGCAGGTCCGGATCGCTGTTGAGTTGTTGGCCAGGTTTGCCTGTTTGACAGCTCACCAGCGACTTAGCAGAGACTAAAGCTGGGTTTACACACTGCAACATCGCAAAGGACATCGCTGTAACGTCACCGGTTTGGTGACGCAATAGCGACCTCCCTAAGTCTCTGCTAAGTCTCTGGTGAGCGTTCAAACAGGCAAACCTGGCCAACAACTCAACAGTGATCCGGACCTGCAGAGCGACCTAGCTGGTTGTTGGGGACGTTGATAAGCAGCCTTTTGAAAGGGAAGTTGCTAACAAAGTCGCTGCAAAGTCTTCACACACTGAAACTTCATGCTGCACAGTGGGAAACAAAGGACCTAGGAATGGTCCTGAACGATTTGTAACGATTACAACTTCACAGCAGGGGCCGGGTCGCTGATAGGTTTCACACACTGCAACATCGCAAACAACATCGCTATTGCGTCACAAAACGGTGACGTTACAGCGATGTCGTTTGAGATGTTGCAGTGTGTAAACCCAGCTTTAGGGAGGTCGCTATTGCGTCACAAAACCGGTGACGTTACAGCGATGTCCTTTGCGATGTTGCAGTGTGTAAACCCAGCTTAACTGCAATTGGTAACAAGTTGAAGACACAAGTCATCCAGATGTACTCAGACTGGTGGAGGCTAAGTTTACATAGACCGGTGGGTCTGAAGCTTTGCAGCAGGAGCACAAATAGAGGACTATAGGTTTTTTGCTTTTTTTATTCAATTTGATCTGGACCTACTTGTTTTCCTTTTGAATCTGCAGGAAATCAGTAACATAAAATGGCATGCTGTGTTAGGCTATGTGCCCACGTGTGTGCGCTCTGCACCGCAGCGTTTTGTCACTGTATATCCGCTTCAGAGCGCAGCTGAAAAGCTCCATTCTGAAACTGGTGACTGCAGAATTTGTGCGCTCTGGATGCTGCCTCTCCCTATAGACAGAATGGAGACAGCATGCAAAGCGCACGAAAGAAGTGACATGTTGCTTTTTAGAATGCAGCGATTTGGCAGCATGCAAATCACTGTGTTCTAAAACGTAACGTGGGCATGGATTATGCACAATCTTCATAGATTGTGCAGGGGACACAGGACGCATGCAGTTACCGCTGCAGTGGAGATCGCAGTGTAACTGCATGCAATACGCACACGTGGGCACATAGCCTACAGTTCAGTCTCTGTCCTGTGTGTGTGCAGCCTCAGTATATGGTGGTGTAGCAAGGAGTTAATGAAGGACCCTACGGACTTCTTCCTCTGACATCCTAAGGCTGCTTTCACACTACGTTTTTTTTAAACATGCGTCATGAACGTTTTTTTGCTGTAAAAGCGGATCCTGCTTTTACAGTAAAAAAACGCATGCAAACGCATGTGTTATTTTGCAGGATCCTGTCACTTTAAGTTTATGGGCGGGCATTGGAGTCATGTGATCGGGAGTCAGTGGAAATGAACGTGATAGACTGGGAGCCGGCATCTGACAGCTGCGGAGGCTCGTAACCAAGGTAAACATCGGGTAACTTGCTTGGATACCCGATATTTACGTTGGTTACGAGCATCCTCAGGTGCTAGGAGCCGGGCTGCCTGCTCCCTCCACACGTAACCAACGTAAACATCGGGTAACTAAGAGAAGCGCTTTGCTTGGTTACCCTATATTTATCTTGGTTACGAGTGTCCTCCGCTCTCAGGTGGGGGAGAGAGAGGGGAGAGAGGCAGAGAGGGAGGGGGAGAGAGGCAGAGAGGGAGGGGGAGAGAGGCAGAGAGGGAGGGGGAGAGAGAGAGAGAGACAGATCACCCGAGGCTGGTTTCTGGGCATGCTCAGTAGAGCACGCAGGATCCTGTCTATCAGCATGCCAGCGTTCACATGCGTTTGCATGCAGTTTAGTCAGGATCCAGCAATTTGCAGTATTTGGACGCAGCTCAAAAACGCTACAAGTAGCGTTTTTGAAAAATGTTAAACTGCAAGTCGCTGGATCCTCACTATAACGCACGCAAACGCATGTGAACGCATGTTGACGCAAGTCCATTGCAAATCCATTGAAATGAAAACGCATTTGCACTGGATCCGTTTTTGCGTTAAAAAAACCGTCCAGGACGCATATTAAAATAACGTAGTGTGAAAGCAGCCTAACGCCAGTGTATAAATCAGGGGTGGGGACATTTTTTTCTGTGAAGGACCATTTTAATATTTCTACCATCCTTCAAGGGGACGTGAAACCTTTTTAACTTGAAAATTTAATTAAAGGAGTGGTCTGAAGACAAAATGAAACTTCACTGAAATCTCTCTCTGTTTGATGCTATTTTTTTATACTTGTAGTAAAAAATCCCTACTATTCCTAACTACACTATCTAACGGAAATTCTATTTTTTTCTATTTCCTGTCTGATGATGATGTATTTGAGAACCCCAGTGCATGCCTGGATAGTAAAACAAAGTCTCATCAGGGGGCATAGTTTGTGGCAGTGACTTCAGCCTCTGCCCTCTTCCATTTTGAAGAAGCACACAATTTGAACACTCGAAACACGCGTCGGAGCTTTTTTTCTGTGCTGGCTCGGTTTTCTGCTGACTCCCCACTTTGCACTTTAATACAGTATGTTGCATTACTAATATTAGCTTGCGATTAGAGATCATGCTTTTACACGTACTTATGACCAGTGTGTCCATTATATTTCAGTATATGCAGGCTTGATATAGACATTGAACATACGTTATCCTATTACATATGTGACTACTGTTTTTAGTGCTCTGTGTTTACCAGCTATAGACTGCTCAAGTCATCTGTTTTTTTAATGTTTGTATTACGATGTGAATTTCACACTATTAATAAAATAGAGTTGTTTGCAATTAAACTCCACATTCCTTTTCACTTGAAGTAGATGGGGGTGGGGGTTGGTACAAATACTGCACATTGCTTGGCAAAGACCATTTAACACATTGTTGTTTCTCAAATCTACTGTATATGAATCCCACTGCAACAGTCATCAGGGGAAAAAGGCTGCGGTCACTGCTGCAGCCCATGCTTAGTTTCAAGGAGAGACATAATCAGTAACCCTCACTTCAGGAGCTGAGCTAGTCCCAGCACGCTGTGCAATCTGCACAATGACATCGGCTCAGATCAGTATAAGCCGACACCAGAGAAGAGCACACTGTCAGTGCATGGTGTCAGAATACCCAGCTTTCCAGCACGCACGCTGTCGTTGGCTCAGATCACTAAGGCTATATACGCTCGCTGTAGTTATTGTTGCATTTTTTTTACACGTTTTTTGGTGTAGTTTTGTTGTCAGACCTTTCTCACTTTTGACTTCCCACAAAGTCTATGAGAAGTCAGATTTGCTGTCCACATGTTGCAGGTTATCTGCCAGCAGTTTTTTTTTACAAGATTTTGTGACAAAAAAATGAAGCAGCAACTTGTCAACTTTTGTCACCCATTGAAATCAATGAGGGTTCAGAATAACAAAATCAATGCTGGAGTGATTATGGGGTGTCTGTCAGTCTCTCTCCCTCTCTCTCCCCCTCTTGATACCCAGCCAAGATAAAACCCACAGCTGGGGGCTGGTATTCTCAGACTGGGGAGGCCTATGTTTATTAGGCCCTCCCCAGCCTAAAAATATCAGCCATCCGCCGCCTGGAATTGTAGCATCCATTAGATGTGACAGTCCCGCCACTTTACCCAGCTCTTAGTCCTAGATTAGTGATGGCAGGTGTCTGAGACACCTCCTCATTACTGATTTGTAAGTGAAAGTAAATAAACCCAAACACCTAAAAATCCTTTTATTTGAAATAAAATACAAAAACACACCCTTTTTCCACCACTTTATTTAATTATGTTACCCAATAACACCCCTCCAGGTCCGACGTAATCCACACAAGGTCCTAAGATGCTTCCAGCACTGCTACATGTGATGTGAGCGCCACGCAGCAAGTCGCGCTATAAGTGGTGACGTCACTCCGGTGAGTCCTCCACCTGCGGCTCACTTCAGTTGCGGACTTCATGACACATGGGCTCCTGCTGTGACCGCAAATCACCCGAGTTACGCCACCGCTTATCATGTGACTCACTTCACTTGTGGCGTGGAGCTCACAGTGAGTAGTCATGCTATATGATGCTCGCTGTGACAGGACAGAGATGTAGTAGAGCTGAATTGCCATGGGACCTTGTGTGGCTTACATCGGACCTGGAGGGGTGTTTGGGGGTTAATAAAGTGGTGAAAGAGGGTGTTTTTTTTTTTTTTGTCTTTTATTTCAAATAAAGGATTTTTTGGGTGTTTGTGTTTATTTACTTTCACTTATTAGTGATGGGGGGTGTCTCATAGATGCCTGACATCAAAAAGCTAGGGCTTAGTAGGAGCTGTTGGCTTTTATTAACTCCTTATTACCCTAATTGCCACCTCACCAGGGCAACGGGAAGAAACGGGCCCAGCGCCAGTTGTCTGCTGTACCTTGGCTGGTTTTAGAAAAATGGGGGTCCCCACATCATTTTTATTTTTAAAAAAATAAATCAAATAATAAAAAAAAACAAAAAAAAAACCAACATGGGATCACCTTTAGTTTTCATAACCAGCCAAGATACAGCAGAGAGCTGAGGGTTGCAGCCTGTATCTGCTGCTGTTTCTGTGCTGGTTATGAAAAATGAGGAGGACCCCACATCATTTTTTTTTTACCCCCTTAAAATAAAAAAACAGCTGGCCAAGCTAGCTATCCCTCTATCAAGCTATTCTGTTATTTATTTCTATCTATTCTGTTCTTTCTTATTATCTATTCTATATATTCTTTCTATATATCTATCAATGATCCTTTCATATTTTGTTTCTTCTTTAAAAAACGCATTAAAAGAAGCGCAGCAAAAACACACCATTACAAGCATTTTTTACATTTCCAGACTCTGTGACAAGGTGCAGTTTTGGTTGCAGTTTGTGTGCAGAAAGAAAACTGCAGCGTGCGCATATAGTCTAATATCAAGCCGGCACCAGAGGAGAGCACATTGTCAGTGCGTGGTGTCAGAATACTCAGCTTGCACTGTGCAATGTGCACAATTCTAGCAGTCTCTGTTGCTGGCTCAGATCAGTAATAACCAGGCTGCACCAAAGAAGAGAGCACTGTTGTGACATCTCGTCCGGTGTGTAGATTGTTACAGACTTTCCATTATATACATTTGGCTGTAGGTTCTGGATGATTCCTTATTACATTGTTGGACAACATCATGTAAGAAACAGCTGTCTTGACTTGAATCCATATTCGCTGACGTGTTACTTTTATGTATATTCTTTCTTTGTAGTTCCTTAATATTTCATTCCAAGTAAACATTGCTGCCCTAATTGGAATCGGACTCCAAGTTAAATATTAACTGTAGAATATGTCATTATGGATCTTGGTTTGTGCCACGTATGAGTTTTCTTCCTAATAGAACTTACCTGCTCAATCTTTATTACTGCTGTATGAACTTGATCCTACAATTTCTTAAGCACTGTGCCCCGCTCTCTGCCATATCACTATTAAAAATATTTTACCCAAATGGCTCAATGTGATCTAATGTCTTTGTTCTTTCAGACTTGCAGTGTCAGTTGAGCTGGTGCTTGGCCAGATCACAAGTCTCATGCCATGAGGATCCGCCTGAGGAGATGCTCACTTATTGTGAAGACTGTGGCGTTGGTCGGACTTTTTATGATTACCTATATGGTAGTGGAACTATCTGTTTCTTCTTTCTCCTCTTTGGAGAAAGAAGACCATGCTACAAAGAATAGATGGGAGAGAGATTTATCTGCCACGGATGAGAAACATGAGGACTTAAGCCGTCCAGTATACAATAAACCTCCCCCCAATCCAAATGGACCTGGAGAGTGGGGCAAAGCAGCTCATCTGCAGCTTAATTCTGCCGAGAAGAAGATGCAGGAGGAAAGCATTGAAAAGTATGCAATTAATATCTATCTGAGTGACCAGCTATCATTGCATCGTCACATCCAGGATAACAGGATGTATGAGTAAGTAATCACGTGATCCTTATAACCATGTCACTATCCCTACATTTCTCAGGAACCAGAAAAGAAACACTTCCACTGAATAAGCAATGAACAAATGTTTAAATCTGTGACCCTAGGGGCGCAGGTCTGGGATGTCCTCTAATTAAGCCAATTGATTTGTGTTAATACATGTACTGTATGGCAACTAAGGAAGATGTCGGAAGACTGTCATACATTAAGGTTTTCAGACAACTGTTTTCTGAATGATTTTGCATATAAATTGGTCTGAGTGTTTTCTTTTTGCCATATTACAAATAATGAAAACCTTCAAGAGAGAAGGATTGTACATGTTGGATTTTCGTATGTCGTATGGTTTGCTGTCGCCAGTTATGCTTCCATCAGAGTTGTGTGGCTGCACCTCATTGCCCTGTCCCTTCTGAGAACACGTACATGCACTGCCCTACTGATTGCACATGATTAGCAGGGTTCAACAGTAATAGTTTTTGGATTAATTCTTATTTGGCTCACCGTTATCTAAAATAAACCTTTACGGATAATACTAGTAAGCACTTCACTTGTGTAAACCACCAGGGTTGGATGTTACTTTGTAAGCACTTTACTCCTGTAAACCACCATGGATGATACTAGTAAGCCCTTCAGTACTATAAAGCACCAAGGATGATACTAGAAAGCCCTTCTTCAGTACTGTAAACCACTAGGGATGATACTAGCAAGCCCTTCAGTACTATAAACCAACAGGATGATACTAGTAAGGACTTCAGTACTGTAAAGCACCAGGGATGATACTAGTAAGCCCTTCAGTACTATACAGTCATATGAAAAAGTGTGGGCACCCCTATTAATGTTAACCTTTTTTCTTTATAACAATTTGGGTTTTTGCAACAGCTATTTCAGTTTCATATATCTAATAAATTATGGACTCAGTAATATTTCTGGATTGAAATGAGGTTTATTGTACTAACAGAAAATGTGCAATCCGCATTTAAACAAAATTTGACCGGTGCAAAAGTATGGGCACCCTTATCAATTTCTTGATTTGAACACTCCTAACTACTTTTTACTGACTTACTAAACCACTAAATTGGTTTTGTAACCTCATTGAGCTTTGAACTTCATAGGCAGGTGTATCCAATCATGAGGAAAGGTATTTAAGGTGGCCACTTACAAGTTGTTCTCCTATTTGAATCTCCTATGAAGAGTGGCATCATGGGCTCCTCCAAAACAACTCTCAAATGATCTGAAAACAAAGATTATTCAACATAGTTGTTCAGGGGAAGGATACAAAAAGTTGTCTCAGAGATTTAAACTGTCAGTTTCCACTGTGAGGAACATAGTAAGGAAATGGAAGAACACAGGTACTGTTCTTGTTAAGCCCAGAAGTGGCAGGCCACGTAAAATATCAGAAAGGCAGAGAAGAGGAATGGTGAGAACAGTCAAGGACAATCCACAGACCACCTCCAAAGACCTGCAGCTTCATCTTGCTGCAGATGGTGTCAATGTGCATCGGTCAACAATACAGCGCACGTTGCACAAGGAGAAGCTGTATGGGAGAGTGATGCGAAAGAAGCAGTTTCTGCAAGCACTCCACAAACAGAGTCGCCTGAGGTATGCAAAAGCACATTTGGACAAGCCAGTTACATTTTGGAAGAAGGTCCTGTGGACTGATGAAATAAAGATTGAATTGTTTGGTCATACAAAAAGGCGTTATGCATGGAGGCAAAAAAACACGGCATTCCAAGAAAAGCACTTGCTACCCACAGTAAAATTTGGTGGAGGTTCCATCATGCTTTGGGGCTGTGTGGCCAATGCCGACACCGGGAATCTTGTTAAAGTTGAGGGTCACATGGATTCAACTCAGTATCAGCAGATTCTTGACAATAATGTGCAAGAATCAGTGAGGAAGTTGAAGTTATGCAGGGGATGGATATTTCAGCAAGACAATGATCCAAAACACTGCTCCAAATATACTCAGGCATTCATGCAGAGGAACAATTACAATGTTCTGGAATTGCCAACCCAGACCTGAATATCATTGAAAATCTGTGGGATGATTTGAAGGGTGCTGTTCATGCTCGGCGACCATCAAACTTAACTGAACTGGAATTGTTTTCTAAACAGGAATAGTCAAATATACCTTCATCCAGGATCCAGGAACTCATTAAAAGCTACAGGAAGCAACTAGAGGCTGTTATTTTTGCAAAAAGAGGATCTACAAAATTTTAATGTCACTTTTATGTTGAGGTGCCCATACTTTTGTACTGGTCAAATCTTCTTTAAATGCGGATTGCACATTTTCTGTTAGTACAATAAACCTCATTTCAATCCAGAAATATTACTCAGTCCATCAGTTATTAGATATATGAAACTGAAATAGCTGTTGCAAAAACCCAAATTGTTATAAAGAAAAAAGGTGCCCAAACTTTTTCATATGACTGTATACCACCATGGGTGATACTAGGCAGCCCTTCAGTGCTATAAAGCAACAGGGATGATACTAGTAAGGACTTCAGTACTGTAAAGCACCAGGGATGATACTAGTGAGCCCTTCAGTACTATAAACCACCAGGGATGATACTGGTAAGCCCTTTGGTACTATAAACCACCAGGGATGATATAGTTAGGACTTCTGTACTATAAAGCACCAGCGATGATACTAGAAAGCCCTTTTTCAGTACAATAAACCACTACGATGATACTAGTAAGCCCTCCAGTACTATCAACCTACAGGGATGATACTTGTAAGCTCTTTAGTACCATAAACCACCACAGATGATACTAGTAAGCCCTTTGGTACTATAAACCACCAGGGATGACACTAGTAAGCCCTTCAGTACTATAATCTACTAGGGAGGAGGTTAGTAAACCCTTCACTATTCTAAATCACCAGGGATAGTTCGAAGCATGAATCAAATCAAAAAGGTAGATGCAGCATCTACATGATTTTATTGAAAAAAAATAAAAACATAGAAAAACCATGATAACAGTTAGGGGTAGACCAGATGTCAGTCTACGCATTTCAAACAGGTTAACTGTTCTTAATCATGACCTGCCAGTCGTACCTGTTCCTGCCCTGGGGTCAGCTGCCACAGTCCTAGACTCTGCCCTCGGAGTGGTACCTGGAGTCTACCCTGTTGGCGCTTAGACATGTCCCTCTCTCCTCTGGTCCAGTGCGTTCACTCCAGCTCGCCGCCTCATTACCGGTGACCGTTACAGGCTCATTAAAGGGTTGATGTTGACTTTTAGGATTGCTACTTCTAAAGGCCCCGTCACACTAAGCAACATCGCTAGCAACATCGCTAGCAACATCGCTGCTAACGAACAACTTTTGTGACGTAGCAGCGATGTTGCTGTGTGTGACATCCAGCAACAACCTGGCCCCTGCTGTGAGGTCTTTGGTTGTTGCTGAATGTCCTGGGCCATTTTTTAGTTGTTGCTGTCCTGCTGTGAAGCACAGATCGCTGTGTGTGACAGCGATACAGCAACAACTAAATGTGCAGGCAGCTGGAGCCGGCTTCTGCGGAGGCTGGTAACCAATGTAAACATCGGGTAACCAAGAAGCCCTGTCCTTGGTTACCCGATATTTACCTTTGTTACCAGCCTCCTCCGCTCTCACTGTCAGTGCCGACTCCTGCTCTGTGCACATGTAGCTGCAGCACACATCGGGTAATTAACCCGATGTGTGCTGTAACTAGGAGAGCAAGGAGCCAGCGCTAAGCATTGTGCGCTGCTCCCTGCTCTGTGCACATTTAGCTGCAGCACACATCGGGTAATTAACCCGATGTGTGCTGTAACTAGGAGAGCAGGGAGCCAGCGCTAAGCGGTGTGCGCTGCTCCCTGCTCTCTGCACGTGTAGCTCCGTGCGGTGGTAACCAAGGTAAATATCGGGTTGGTTACCCGATATTTACCTTAGTTACCAAGCGCAGCATCTTCCACGCGGCGCTGGGGGCTTGTCACTGGTTGCTGGTGAGCTCACCAGCAACTTGTGTAGCGACGCTCCAGCGATCCCTGCCAGGTCAGGTTGCTGGTGGGATCGCTGGAGCGTCGCAGTGTGACATCTCACCAGCAACCTCCTAGCAACTTACCAGCGATCCCTAACGTTGTTGGGATCGCTGGTAAGTTGCTTAGTGTGACTGGACCTTAAGAGGTGCCACTAGAGTTCAATTCCTTTTCTTGGCTGAAGAGGCAATTTGCATATTCAACCAATGTATAAATAGTGAATCATAAGCCAGTTGCTAAATCCATAAACTTTAAAGGGAACATGTTAGCAGGTTTTTGCTATGTAAGCAATACAGAGCAACACTTCAGGGGTGCGTGTCTTGTCAAGGTCCATCTGTTGATTATTTGCAATGTTTGTTTAAGAAGCAGGATTTCTCATTGCTCAGACTGCAATGTCACACGCACAGCTGTCCATTGCGCCCCCTTGAAAGCCTATGTGGGTGGGGAAGCTCTCTCAACTCTGCTACATGGCTAAATCTAAAAATTCTGATTATGTCAGAATCTGATTATGTCAGAATGACTGCACCCAATAATCTAAGTGATACATCGTTGGATTCAGAATCTTTGCCTACATCATGCTGCTCTCAGATGAGGTAGAAAAGCCTGCGGACAGATTCCCCTGGATTATTCTCATTATATTAATAGGGCAAAATTACAGTGTTCGTTCTCAAGAATCTCAAGATTTTTAATTTTGTCTACTGCACATTACCTAGCTTTCTGGGCATTGCTGCAGCGTAGCATTGTTGGCCAAACATGCACACTGCTTACAAGCTTTTTTTTCTATAGGGCTTATAAATCAGTGCTCTATAGTGGTCCTGATTACTGGAGCGCAGTTTTAGCCCCCAACCCAGCCAGCTTCAGTAGCTCTGCTCTACTCCAATGCTGAGAGGCAGTGGCATAACTAGAGTTTGATGGGCCCTGGTGCAAAATTTGGACCGGGGCCCCCCCTCCACATACACCAGCACTTAGGGTATGGGATAATGACACTGACACTCGGGGTACAGGATAATGATGCTGACACTTGGCTCTTACCAGCACCCAGGTTTCCCATGATCTGAAATCCATCTTGTCCTCAGCACCCAGATTTCCCATGCTCTGCTATACATCTTTACATCATTTCCTCAGTACCGTACCCAGCTTTCTCATATCAGAGCATGGGAAAGCTGGTTGCTGAGAGATGTACAGCCGAGCATGGGAAAGCTGGGTGCTGAGAGATGTACAGCAGAGCATGGGAAAGCTGGGTGCTGAGGGAAAGAGCCTTTTTCCCTCAGCACAAAACAATCCCATCCCATGCTTGTATCTTTGTCCCCCCTCGTATATAGTTCTCCAAATACTATAATGGCCCCACATAGCCTTCTATGTAGTATAAAGGGTCCCACATAACCCTTCATATATTAGAATGCACCTCCATAGTCCTCCATGTATTATAATGCATTTCCCATAGTCCTCCATGTATTATAATTCACCCCATATATTATACTGCATCACAGTCCTCCATGTTTTATAACGCACCCCCCATAGTCCATGTATAAGGTAGCCTCCATAGTCCTCCATATATTATAATGTAACCCCCATAATCCTATATGTATTATAATGCAGCCCCATAAACCTTCATATTGTATAATGCAGCCCCATAGACCTCCATGTATCATGCAGCCCCATAAACCTCCATGTATCATGCAGCCCCATAGACTTCCATGTATCATGCAGCCAGCACCCCCAGGCCTCCATGTGTCCTGCAGCCAGCCCCCCCCCCTCCAAGGACTCCATATGTCCTGCAGCCAGCCTCCCCGTGTAATCACTGATTTATAATTAAAAAAAAAACAAGTACTCCCCTCTCTTCTCCTTCCACTGCTGCTCGTCCTCAGTTCTGTCCTCGTTCCCCCGTGGCTCCGGTCGGCGTCCTCCCGCGCTCTGTGCTCTCACCACACACAGCAGTCGCACAGGAGTGGCGGCACGGCTGGCGCCGCTCTATGCAATATCAAAGCAGTGTGCGGTGATGGGAGCCCAGTGTCGCCACCACTGAAACAAAGCAGGGGGGCCCGATGTCAGGGGCAGCGACCGGGTCATATAGCAGCCGCCGCGCTGCGTGGTCTACGGCAGAACAGCGCAGCTCCTCACTCACAGAAAGGAGCTGGCTGGTGATCTGATGGGCGGTCGCGGGCTCCTAACCTCCCGGGCCCATTCGTAATGGCGACCGCTGTGACCGCGGTAGTTACGACCCTATTGAGAGGCCAAGCTGCTTCTGCTTGGTGCCTCTGAGAGTGCAAAGTTCGGATCAGTGGAGCAAAGGTGCCATGGGTCCAAACTCATTGCATCAGGAGCATGCTGTTCCAAGGTAAGCAGGATGTTGAGAAGCTGTGGTGCACTCCTGGGGAAAATAAGGATCATAGTCAAATAATCTTTAGATTTTGCAGTGAGAGTTTGTAAAATCTTGTGATTCCTTGTTAAAGAGGTGAAACAGCTTTTGGCTGAATCAATTGATGCAAGGGAGCCGTGAAAAGACTACAGTGGCACAGTGCTGCAGTGTGTCTTTGTGATGAAAACTAAGGTAGTGAAGTGTCCTTGCACGTTTCATCTGTGGCACGGTTGCACCGTTAGGCTCTGTGCCCACGTAGCGTATTTTCATGCAGTTACGCTGCGATCTGCACCGCAGCGTAACTGCATGCGTCCTGCGTCCCCAGCACAATCTGAGGATTGTGCCTAATCCATGCCCACGTTGCGTAATTAGAACGCAGCGCTTCGGCTGCTGCCAAATCGCTGCGTTCTAAAAAGCAACATGTCACTTCTTTCATGGGCTTTGGATGCAGCCCCCGCTCTGTCTATGGGAGGGGCTGCATCCAGAGCGCATGAAATCGGCTGGCTTTTCATTACGGACTGTTTCTGCAGCAATTTGAAGCGCACGTGTGCTGTTCAAATCGCTGCAGAAATTTCTGCAGGGACAGAACGCAACGTGGGCACGTAGCCTTACTGTAACTCCTTGTGGGAAAGTCTTGTTTTCACATTTACTTCTGTAAGTAGGCACAATATTTGGACTGAACCATTGTAGACAATCATTAATTAGTCTTTATTTGTTTTGTTAGGCTAAGCGGCTTTCTTTAAATACTGCACCTACATCTGCGGTTTATAAATCAGCCCTAGGGAACTTTTCATCTAGCCATCAATGAGCATAGTAAAGACTACATTCTAGATTGCCTTTGCAGTTAGTGGTAGAACCTTTGTACGATAGGACATGCGGGGCTTTGTATTGGTTGGCTCTTTATTGGGGGTTTTTTTTCCCTGACACTGCATCATTTTTACTTTATTTTCAGTATCTGCTATTGTAGCTTGCCAGATATTGCTAAAAACATTTTTTCTATTTACTTTGCCAAGATGTTTTTATTAAAAGGCTCCGAAACCACCATAGAGGCAAATTTAATGCGTGAAGTTTTTTAAGAGTGTGTTATTAACGATTATTTATCTTATTCTTGAGGCATTTAGTAAACCCCTAGATGCAGCTGTCCTGGCAGAGGATAGGGGCTATACCAGCACTACAGGAGAACACAAATGAAGGGGGAAGCAATGCCTTATTGGTAGGGAAAGGTGGAAGTGGTGACCCTTGACAACAACCTGCAGCTCACCCTCACTGACCCTATACAGGCTCCTCACCTGTCGCCTATTTGAATACCTTGGGCCCAGCGTCGGACTGGCTACCGGAGGAATCTGTAAAACCAGGCCTGGCCACGGTTACCGGCACTGAACTTCCAGAGCTCTCACCTGAGCTTCGGATTGCAGCCTGGACTGAACTCGGGATTTTCAGGACTGCACCGCGAGCGCCGAGTGATTGATTCCCCGCCGATTGCGGTTCAGTTCATGACAGCTGCAGACAGGCCGGGCTGCAATCCGGAGCTCAGGTGACAGCTCTGGAGTACAGCCCGGCCTGTCTACAGCTGTCATGAACTGAATCGCAGTCACCGGGGAATCAATCACTCGGCGCTCGTGGTTCAGTCCAGGCTGCACTTCGGAGCTCAGGTGAGAGCTCCAGAGTTCAGTGCAGGTAACCGTGGCCAGGCCTGATATTACTGGAGATTCCTCTGGTAGCCAGTCCGACGCTGCTTGGGCCCTGTCTTTTTCCCTGACAGAAGGGCCCTAAGTAAGCATGAAGGGTATGAGTGCTAGTCAACACCACTAACACTAATGGAAGACAAAAGGAAACAATAATGCTATCACCAGAGCCCAGGTAAATAGCAAAAGTCAAACACTTAACTGAGGAGCAGCAACAAAAGAAGTCTCTGGAGCAACAGGAAACAACCACTGCACTCATACAACCCCAGGGTGAGGTTAAAGGAAAGTCAGAGGATAGCAACTGAGGGGAAAACCAACAGTTTCCCAAGGTCACAAAGACCGCTGGCTGCAGAAACCGGGAATTGTAGGATAACAATACGTGATGCCAATCTCTGTCATCGTCTAGCACCCGCTGCCACTGGATTGTCAGCTGGCCGTGACACATCCCTGACAGCAACCCAAAACTACCATATTTTAAAGAAACTCATTTATTACCCCCTACATACTGATCACCGGTATTTTGTGTAAACTCTTAGTTGTCCTTATGTGGCTATAAGGCTATGTGCACACGTTGCGTAATTCATGCAGTTACGCTGCGCTTTGTAGCGCAGCGTAACTGTTTGCGTCCTGCATCCCCAGCACAATCTATGGAGATTGTGCAGGGGCCCTGCGCACGTGGCATATTAGAGCGCAGCGCTTCGGCTGCTGCCCGAATCGCTGCGTTCTAAGAAGTGCCGGCAGCTCCTGCTCTGTCTATGGCAGGAGCTGCAGGCAGAGCGCACATTCTCGCCGACACCATGCGCTTCAGAACGCAGCTTTTCAGCTGCGCTCTGAAGCGCACTTGTTCAGTGCGGTGCAGAGCGCACACGTGCGCACATAGCCTAAAGCTGCATTCAGACAGATTTGAGCTGTGTGATTTTGTGTTTTTTTTTTTTTATTTTGTGGTCTTCAAAAAAATGGAGACCTGTCTGTTCTTGATCTGATTCACTGATCAATATTATCTACGCAAGCCTGGGGGTCTATGAAAAATGACTGACCACACATATTGTCATCCATATGTTGTCTGTTTTTAATCTTGTTGTGGATAGGAGAGGCTTTGTAATTTATTTATTTCCATATAAGAAAATCACAATCACTGATTATTAAAAACACAGGTATGCAAAATTTGGGGTTGACATCTTTTTTTCAAATCCAGTGACAGATTCTTATGTTTTTTTTATGCCCTGATTTAAAAAAAAACAAAACAAAAAACCCACGTATTATTAACCATCCCATATGGATTCTGCAGAAAACGTGTGAAATTACGTACAAGCCAAAAATGTACACAATATTATATGTAAAAATGTATTGAACATTTATTCTAGAACTTTATTGGAAATTAATTGTTTTGCCTGGTAAACAATATAAAGAAGACATGGCGCTTTTCAGAACATCACCCGGTCTTCACATAACTGATCAGTCAGGGGTGCCAGCAGCGTCGGACTGGCTACCGGAGGAATCTCCAGTAATGCCAGACCTGGATCAGGTACCTGCATTGCATTCCGGAGCTCTCACCTGAGCTCCGGAGTGCAGCCGAGACTGTACCGCTAGCGTCGAGTGATTGATTCCCCGGCGATTGTGGTTCAGTTCATGTCAGCTGCAGACAGGGCGGGCTAATCTCCGGTTCTCTCACCTGAACTCTGGAGATCAGCCCGGCCTGTCTGCAGCTGTCATGAACTGAACCGCAATCGCTGGGGAATCAATCACTCGACACTTGCGGTACAGTCTAGGCTGCATGCCGGAGCTCAGGTGAGCGCTTCGGAGTGCAATGCAAGTACCTGAATCCAGACCTGGTCTCGCGGGCGGAGAGGGGTTTTTGGGGAACGCCGCTCGCCTGGGGAATCTCTGGCGCTCGGGTCCGGTGCTTCTGCTCCTCGGTGGTTCGAGCACTGGGCCTCCTCGCCCACGAGTGAAAAGGGGGAGGTTTGGTGGTGGGATGTCGGTTGTGACGCCACCCACGGGGTTGTGGTGATGGTGGGCACCACCGCTGCTGGTGACGGGGGATCCCGGGAGCGATGGCGGGGAGCAGCTGAGGTTTTGGCCCCTCCGTGGGTAGGGGCGGTTGGTCCCGTGGTCCCGGTTGGGCGGAGATGGATGTTGGTGGGTAGGGGCCAGGTGCAGGTGCCGATGCCGGGAGGCAGCGCGGATGCGGGGCAGCGGTGGAGTGCTGTGCCGGATGGCACTGGTGTATTCACTCAGGTAGTCAATGACAGAGTCTCTGGTAAACCAAACGGCTAGATGGACGAGGCCCGCAGTCGGCTGCGGTTTTTTCACCTTTCCCCGGACGGGTTGGTGGTGGCTGTCTTTCCCTGCACCTGTGTGTAAGTGTTTGACCCCTATGGATTCCCACGGGTGGTCCGCTCCCCGGCTTGTACGTGTTGGGAGAGCCCGTTTTGCCCGCAGGCGCCGGCCCTTGGATCTCTGGCCGTTGGCGGTGGCTCTTATCCGGACGGGTTGGGCTGTTGCCTTCTGACGGGACTCGGGTGGGAATGAACCCCTGAGGTCCAGACCGCAATCAGAGAATTTGACCGTTACGGCGGCTTCCGAGCCTAGTCGGGGTCTGAGTACCCTGCCTTGGTGCTTAGCTTCAATCCGCTCCCCGGTTTTGTACCGGCGGGCCACCGCACGACCCCAGTCCTACGGTTCCACAGACGTCCACTAACTCCTGCCTACGGCCACCACCGTCTGCCGACCTTGCTGACTGTGCCTGGGCTCCGACCCAGACACACACAGTCTCTCCACTTCCACTTCAACTCAACTCCAACTCCAAACTGAACTGACCACTTTTCCCGCCTCCAGGCCTGTGAACTCCTCGGTAGGTGGGGACAACCGCCTGGCTCCGCCCCACCTGGTGTGGACATCAGACCCTGGAGGAGGCAACAAGGGTTTTGTTTGACGGGTGTTCCCTACCAGGGGAGGGTGTGTGTGTGTATGTGGTGTTATTCTGTGACCCCTGGGGTCCAGGGCGTCACACTGGCATTACTGGAGATTCCTCCGGTAGCTAGTACGACGCTGGGTGCCAATATAGGCAATCTGTATCAAAATCCAGGAAAAATCCTCTAAAACCTGTCACCATGATGATAAGACATCAGGATGATAAATCACAAGCGGCACGTTGTAGAGCAGGTAGAACTGGGATATAGTTCTGAGTAAAGATTCAGTATAATCATTTAATTCAGTCGAGTGGGCGGTGTTATCAGTGATTGACAGCTCTCTTTGTACTTGTGCATGCAGAGGACCGCCCACTGGACCAAAACTCCAAGAAAGAGCAGAAGCGATGTAGTAGGTGCTCTCGTTTCTTATCTACCAGCAAGAAACCACATTATTAGTTTGAAAGGTCATATGCAGGGACCTGACGGTGATTGGTCTCAGGGTGAACCGTTCTTCCGAGGAGCATTGTGCGCTCTCATGATGGCGGTGCGTTAGGCGGCAGTGTCTCTTGTAAAAGTTGCTTACCGCTAAATTAACAGTACAGCTTGTCCTACAAATAACAATGATTTCACGGGATTAATGAAGATAAAACTATGGGTTTAACGTCCAAAGATCTTAAGATCGTTTAAGCTTTGTGAAATATCTTATCCGGCCATCATTGACTAAAGCTGGGGAAACATGGATTGTTTTTGTCCAATTCCAACCATGGCGCATGGAGAAAATAACAGGAAAATAGTCTCATGTATTCAACCCCTGATAGGGCACATGGACGTCACATCTCTGCTCTGGCGGACTCCAGCCTTCCTTGTATTAAATGAACGTCATGTATTACTACATTTCCCTGCAACAGCTGTTAAAACATCTGCCCTATGTCTGGGTCTAAGCAGCAGAGCTATTTTCTTACGGTTCTTGCAGTGTTAGTTGTGATATTTCCATGGATGTGATAAAATGCACAAATGGTTAAGAGTTTAAAGTTTTTATATAACCGCAGACAATACAGATCTGGATCATATTATTAATGGGGAGCTGGTACGTTACACGATCCCTCAGGGAACAGGAGGTCTTCTGCAATCGCCTAAGCTTTTAACTACTACCTTTCAGGGTGGCTGGTGCGCACAAAGACGACATTATCCAAGCACTCTGTGCTCAGCCAATTTCTCATATGTTCCATTGAAGATGGCACACACATCTCCGCTGTGTCATAGAGAAAACATGCCCTGAAGCTTTATGCTGAAGGTGGCATCTTTCCAGTACTAAGTGCAGTTGCTTGAAGGAATGTCTTATTTGTCCCATGCTCTGCCTTCCACCTTTTTGTTTGGTTTAGCTTTTCATGTCCAAGGGTTATTTTACCGTGTTCCACTTACTAGTAGTTTTATATTCCATTTTGTAGCATTTCTTCTATACAAAGTATTTGTTCTCTACCATTTCAGATTTGGCAGCACTATTGCTTTTAGTGCTGGGCACTTCTTGTTCCTATAGACAATAGGGAAAGAAGGAATGAAAAAATGTTTTAATCAGATTCTATTACTAAGCAATAAGCTTTACTGATTCATTACAAAAATTTGGTACATATTACCGTAGGTATCTACACTGTGAGTACAATTATTAGGAAGTTTGTGTTTTTGATTAGTTATAATATTGAGTAACTACAATGCGGCCTATCCAAAAGGTTCATAAACCTGAATACTTAAACGGGCCTCCAGGACTATATATATTTTTTTCTATTATGGTCCTAAAAATTAACAGGCAAGTATTTGCTACCTATCTTCCTGTTCTACCTGGTGGTGGCTCAGAACGGTTTGCTACAGCTCTTGACGCTGTTTCAGCTTCTCCACATCAGCAGATCAGCTTTTCTTCTTCCGGTTGCTCTGCCCACAGGTTGTGACTGCCGTTGTCATGTTGATTGAGAGCCGCCTCCCCTCAGTTCGGCATGGTAGAGCCGTCTGTCAATAAGCATGATGTCTGCAATCATGCCCAAGGGCAGAGCGGAAGAGATACCACTGCTCTGTGGACATGGCAGAAGCTGCTTAAACTGCAGGAGCGGTCTGTAACTGATCTGTCTTCCGGGAGAGGATGGCACTGGGCACAACAGGCAGGTAGATAACAGCCCATAGTTAAAAACAAAAAACAGTCCTGGATAATCTCTTTAAGACAGTTAGTTAAAAGTGAGGTTTTGTCTTTCTCAGCAGAATATCTGTGTGCTTAATTATTGAGCAGCTATTAGGGTACAGAAATATTATGCAACTAAATGAAACATGTACATTTTCCCATCTCAATTGTTTATTTTAATCTGTTAAAGTGAGAATAACCACAGTGGTCAAAATGTACAAAAATAAGTTTGACATTTAAAAAAAATAAATAAATATATAGATCAGTGACTAATATAGCCATTGTTGTTTTCAGTGACCTTTTAAAAGCCTTCCATCCATTGAATCTGTCAATTTCTTGACCTGTTGATGATCAACTTATTGGACATCACCAACCACAACCTCCCAGACACTGGTCAGAGAGGTGGACTGTTTTCCTTCTCCGTAAATCTCCCTTTTAATAAGGGCCCAAAAGTTCTCAATGGAAGTCAGGTCAAAAAGGGGGCTATGTCCTTTTATTTTTAAGGCCTTTACTAGGTATTAAAGTAGTGGCGACTTCGATGCATATAATAGCGCATTGTGCTGCATAAAAATCATAGATTTCTTTAAAATGCCGTCATTTTTCCCTGCACCACTGCTTCAAGAAAGTGTCTCCTAAAAACTGACCTGAAAAGGTCCAACTTGCTCATCTTTAACCCCTTAAGGACGAAGCCAGTTTAGTCCCTAATGACCCGACCAGTTTTTGCAATTCTGACCAGTGTCACTATATAAGGTTATAACTCTGGAACACTTCAGCGGATCCCGGTGATTCTGCCATTGTTTTTTCGTGACATATTGTAGTTCAAGATAGTTATAAATTTAGGACAATATATTTTGTGTTTATTTTTGAAACAATCAGAAATTTTCAAACTTTTATTTTTTATGCCCTTAAACCAGAGAGTTCTGTCACACAAAATAGTTAATAAATCACATTTCCCACTTCTCTACTTTACATCAGCGCAATTTTTGAAACAAAATTTTTTGGGGTTTGGAAGTTAGTCAAAGTTCATCAGCAATTTCCCATTTTTTTTTCAACAAAATTTACAAAACCATTTTTTAGGGACCACATCATATTTGAAGTGACTTTGAGGGGCCTGGGTGACAGAAAATACCCAAAACTGACACCATTCTAAAAACGAAAGCACTCAAAGTGCTCAAAACCACATCCAAGAAGTTTATTAACCCTTCAGGTGCCTCACAGGAATAAAGCAATATGGAATGAAAAAAAAAAATAAAATGTATTTTAACTAAAAATGTTGCTTTAGCTTTAGGAGAAATAGCATAATAAAATGGAGCACAAATTTTATTCCCCAGTTTCTCCTGAGTGCGCTGATACCCCACATGTGGTCAGAAATCTCGGTTTGCACAAATGGGAGGGCCCAGAACAGAAGGAGCAATATTTGAATTTTGGAACACAAATTTGACTGAAATAGATTGCTGGTACCATGTTCCATTTGTCGGGCCCCTAAGGTACCTAAACAGCAGAAACCCCCCACAAGTGACCTCAATTTGAAAACTAGGCCCCTCAAGGATTTTATTCAGGGGTATAGTGAGCATTTTTAACCACCGGGGGCATCACAAAAATGTTGCTCTAGCAGCAAATTTCTCACTTTTAGACTATGTGCCCACGATCCGGCGACACAGAGTCTGTGGAGATGTGAGTGTTGTCCATGGGAGAACACGGCTGCCCGTGACCACGATCCAGTTTCGGGCCCCTGCAGACTTTAGCTCTGTTCTCTCCGCAGAGAACACTCATCTCCGCAGCATAAATTGACGTTCTGCAGCGCCAGATGTCAGTTTATGGTGTGGAGAAAATAAGCACAGTAGGCAGATCTCTAAAAATCCTTCCACTGCACTTGTACTGTATAACGCAGCGTTATAGATACAACGAAAACAGTGTCCAAAATGCTTGAAACCTTAATTGCGGGCTCGCAGCCTAATAAGCTAGGAAGAATGGATGGATAGCTAAACAGACAGACAGATGCCAAACACATATATAATGACCCCCCCCGCATATTCTAAGCTGGCACCCTTTAGTGACTTTCATGTGGCACTAAAGGGTGCTTAGCCTTGTATTTAGCCACAAAATAAATAATTAAAAAGAAAACAAAAAAAAACCGACGTGGGGTACCCCCGTTTTTGATAGCCAGCTAGAGTAAAGCAGACGGCTGCAGCTTGCAAACCTCAGCTGGCAGCAGATTCACCTTGGTTGGTGATCCAATTTGGAGGGCATCACAGGCTCTTTTTTATAATTGTTTATAAATAATAATAATAATAATAATAATAATAAAAAAGCAAAAAACGTAGGGTCCCCCCCAAATTGGATCACCAGCCGAGGTAAAGCGGACAGCTGTGGTCTGGTATTCTCAGGGTAGAAAGGGCCATAGATATTGGCCTTTCCCAGCCTAAAAATAGCAGGCCGCAGCCGCCCCGGAGGTGGCGCATCCATTAGATGTGCCAATCCTGGCGCTTCCCCCCCGGCTCATCCCGATGCCCTGGTGCGGTGGCAAACTGGGTAATAAATGAGGTTGACACCAGCTGTGTAATGTCACCTGGCATCAAGCCCAGCAGTTTGTGATGTCACCGCGTCTATCAGATACCCGACATCACTAACTGTCAGTAATAATAAAAAAAAGACAAAAAAATATTATTTGAATAAACACTCCCCAAAACATTCCCTCTTTCACCAATTTATTGTAAAGAAAAATAAATCCGGTCCGCAGTAATCCAATAAGGGAGTCCCACGACGACTGTGGACCTTCTAGAATATGGGGAGCACGCTCAGAGAACATATCCCCCATTTACTAGGAGTGCAGACCCTCCATGTGAAGATTGTGGGTGCAATGACACTGCACTCACTCTCCCCGGTTCCACAGCAGCAGTGTGCATTCAGCAAGCTCCGCGTCTCTGAGAGCAAAGCAGGAAGCTGAGCTGACAGCCACTCTCTGTGCTTGTGGCTAGCGTCTATTGTGAAGGAGGGATCGCGGGGATCGCCGAGGATTAACCTATTGGGGAACACTAGGGTGGTTATAGGGGGTGACTTGGCAGGACCTGGGGAGGAGTTTTCTGTCGCATGTGTTATGGCGCATGCAACAGAAATCAGAGGAAGAGGGTGAATGCGGCCGGCACGCTAGTGTGCGCGCCGCCATCTTGGATTTTCGGCAGGGGGTCGGGGAGGCACTTTGGCAACACCAAGGGAT